>NC_090889.1:26682014-26684514 GCF_036669925.1 Montipora capricornis
TGTACTTTGATTAACGTAGAGTACACATGACATCGGAGGCTTTAATTATTATCGAGACGAGAATCGAGCGAAATAAGGGCGATCTTCCTTGCACTGGTACTGATGTTGGCATTTGAAGAGCCGACAACGGTTAGCGAAGGGAATAAAGCTAGAGAGGTAGGGTCGCTTACGTCTCGTGAGGTTCGGTGTGTATTTAATAATATATCGAGTGGTGCCGATGTGGAACTCGTACCAACTCAAGAAGAATTTACAGGATGATTAAATTAAAATGGACGTAATGTATGCAAATTGAGCAGTGATAGTCAACGATTCACTGTGCGATTCACTAGATACTTTATCTCGATATGTAAGGAGGAAAGAGTTTCCGGGCATAAGAACCATCCTATTCCGAGGTTGTAATCTAAACTAGTTTGTAAATGTGAAATCAAAAAAATCCCGTAACATTTCCTACTATTGCGGCACGGTTCACCACGGTGAATCGTTTGTTTAAAGAAATGAACTGTTTATCTTTAAGCTCACCGACGGTTCACCATGGTGAACCGTTGTGATTCACGATTCGAAACCATGTCATCACAGACCAGTGATTGCAAAAGTCTAATTACGTTGTCATATTTTCAAGCCTATACATTTCTTCCTTCTAACAAGCATTAGAGGGGCAGAATTTGGAAAGCATTCATTGAGTTATTTCACCATTGTGCATACATCAATTAACCTAATTAATGAGGGTAAACAGTGGTATGGTCAAAAGCCGGGTATGACAAACAATGCACCCGTTTTGCACTTTAACAGGGAAATTACAGACTTGTCGTTTTTCATTAATTAATAACAGGTGTCGTTTTCACTAGCTTTATATTTTCTGGGTTCAGCCTGGGTTTTTCAAAAGCGGAGCACCAACCTTTGCCGTTGAACTGTTCTTTTGCTACAACTGATTTAGTCAGTCCTATCGCAGAAAGAAACGTCTTCCGGGGCTGTAATATATTTGCATAGCTATTCTGACTCTTTGGTATATAAAGCATGTCAATCAACGCTGACCGTTGCACTTGATAATCATGTTAGTCCGTCTGGGAATAGAGCCTATTAAAGTGTTCAGAGGACAAAATGTACTTATCACTCAAGTTTGGAACTGTTGGAATATTGCACGGCGTATATTGCATCGCACGGCTTCATACCAACGCACACCAATACTCAGACAATACTAGACATATTTAGTTGGAACACTTAGCGAATGGTCCAGAATCATCGTGTTACAAGATAGTAGCTTATACCACATCCCCCTCCCCACAATTCAATGTTGTGTGAAAATTTTTCGGGCGACTACTAGTAGTTGTGGAAATCAACATTGGAGGAAGGGTGAAACGGGGATGGGTTCCAACACTTGTGACGAGTATTGTAGCAATAGATACAAAACAGACAGCAATGAAATACTTCTGGGGCATTCATTTGACATTTTAATTTTTTCTCGCGTCCTGCAAAGATCTATATAATATGTAAACATGAATCTTGCGACTCTAATTAAGGTGGAACATTTTCCAATCTATTTATCATAACGGTCAGAACGAGATAATCGATTGTCTATTGGGGTAAATAAAATTTAGAATAACCAATGTTTACTTTTAACGAAAGCAAAAAAAAAATTCCCAGATGCATTCTTTCAGCTCTGTATTATTAAGTCAAAGTACAGTTAAACTACTGTGTTCAATTTGTCCAGTTGTGTCAGAAGTCAATTTATACATTTAAACGTTAGCACAAATGCAAACAGTTCTGGATTGTCCATATCCTTGTTTGGGAAAAATTCATCCCTTTCAATTCTCCTTCCACCCATGTCCAAGGATTTAGTAAAATCACCTCAGCAACGGAAGATATTACGGAAGTCGCCAGCACATTTGTTTCGTTAAACTAGACGCTCCGGGAGCGTACACTGGGTTACCTGTGGAACGAGTTACTCAAAAACAGAAGGGACTGAGTTGGGTGGTATTGAACTGCAGCGTTCCAGGCAATTTTTTCAAGTAGGGGGTCATTAAGACCATTTAAGGGGTCACCCAGAAGTTGTGCCAGCAGAGACCCTTTGGCTCACACGTTAATACAACGAGACAGATCTTTTTCTGAGGTTAAAAACCTGGCTACCAGCCCCATTAATCATTTGTCAGAAAATGTTATCCTCAGAAAAAACAGGCACGCATTGCGTATGTGTGGTAGTGCAGTAACACAGCGCTTTATTCCATATTGTCAAGTGAGATGCGTTCTGTCTTCCAGGAGATTTAAGTTGTCTTTGCGTAATATGTAGCTCTACTAGTACACGATATTGGTTTGGTATTGTGTATCATTGTAGTGTCATGGTAAAAGTCTTCGGTAAATAGCCCCCTGAGAAGAGATGCGGTTAGTAGCAAAGTACTGAACCCAGATAGATTGAAGAAAATAAAAGGGAATCGAAAAAAATTGGCTTCTAGGCTGACATGTTGATCATTTTCAAGTTCCCTCACAACTTCTTTTCACCACAAGT
>NC_090889.1:26692014-26699514 GCF_036669925.1 Montipora capricornis
TGGAAAATGTACCTGCTCCGTTCGACAACTTCCTGATTAAAAACAAAAGTTCAGTACATCTTACCATTCTTTTCATGTTCGTGTTGCGCAAATTCAAAGGTGACATCATCGCCAATTAGCACAAATGGCGCCCAGTATTTTATGGCGGAATACTTCTTTGTCTCTCGAAGAGATTTCATAGCATGGTGAAGACTTTTACTTGCACTTTTTCTGTCTGCCAAGTGTTGGTAGAAACTCTTCATGAACAGGAAGGTCGCCTCATCGTCGACGGCCCAGAGTGACACCAGAACAGACCGGGCACCAGCACACAGGAAAGCCCTGGCTATTCCCACAATACCCTCAGATTTTACCTCTCCCCGACCACTATGGCAGCAACCCAGCACAACCAGTCTTGCCTGAAGATGAACTGCTTGAACATCCCTCAACAATAACATGTAATCTTCCTCTTCGGGAATCTGGCATGTGCGTTCGGGATTTGGGGCCAAAGCAATTTCTCCATATCCGTCATCCCCATGTGCAGCAATGTGGATTAAACCAACTGACTTCATTCTTTTCAGCACCTCAGCTTTGGTTGCATTTTTTCCTGTAAGGGGCAAGGTCTGCAGAAGTTCTCCAATCATATCTACCTCTTTTTTCGCACATGGCAGCTGTCCATACGTGGGTGCACCAGTGCCGCAAGTGACTTCTTTCAAACATGGATCGCCCACAAGCAGTGCTTCATTCTTACTTTGGAAGTCGTCAGGTGCAATAGCAATCAATTTTAAAGCAGTCAGCGAGGGAATTGCACGGATCCTGACAGAGTCACTCAATGCAGAAAAAGGAGCCAGGCAAAAGTGACCATCAGGAACAAAGACTAAGTCATCACCCTGGAGCAAGTCTGCGATAGGACTGACTAAGACATCATACAAGGGCTGCAAACAGTGCACAGAGAGGCTAAAGGACTGAACGGTTTCTTCAACACCTTCCTGACTGCTCAAAAAGTCGCTGCATTGTCTGTAAAGTGAACGATTCTCTCATCTTACAACGGTCCCTGCATTGATATGTTTAAAAGTACTTTTCATCAGAGTGTCGGCATTTCCATCTTCGATTTTCTTTTGTCTAAAATTTATCTTGATATCTTCTCTTATCAACCAGAAGCTGATCGTGTTCCCTTCAAGTGCTGTGAAAACAGTTTGTGAAGGTAGATCTTTCATAATCAGAGAGATAGTTAACCTCATTGTGGGGTTCTCATCGATGCCGTATTGCATCTTCAAAATGTCTGCCAAAGCCTGTGCTCGTCCTTGCTCAGCAGCATACAAAGCCTCATCAACCTCTCCATTCTTCAAAAGTGTTGTCCACAGATTGGAGTATGCAAACCCATATTTGTCACGAAAGCTAATTTTCCATGCATCCTCTGACTGAAGAAGACCCCTTGTTTCATCAAAATAATGAATGCTTAGTCGATAGTAATTAAGTGCTTTGCTCAAGGAGTCAAAAAATTCATGAACAAGACCAATGTGATAACATGCTATTGCCTGCCCTATTGGGTCCTCCGTTTCCTTACAAATACTAAGAAATAGATTTTGGCACACTATGGCTTCCTTGAAATCACCAAGACTTTGATAAGCATTGCCGAGATTGCCATAGGCTCCTCCCTCCCCAGCCCTATCCCCCAGTTCTTTTGCAATACTAAGACGTTGATTGTGGTACAATAGGGCTTGCTTAAAATCACCAAGTCTGCCATAAACGTTGCCGAGATTGCCATAGGCTTTTCCTTCTCCGTCCCTGTCCCCCAGTTCTTTTGCAATGCTAAGATGTTGATTGTGGTACACTCTGGCTTGCTTGAAATCACCAAGACTTTGATAAACGTTGCCGAGATTGCCATAGGCTCTTCCTTCTCCGTCCCTGTCCCCCAGTTCTTTTGCAATGCTAAGACATTGATTGCCGTACACTATGGCTTGCTTAAAATCACCAAGACGTTCATAATCATTCCCGAGATTGCCATAGGCTCCTCCTTCTCCAGCCCTGTCCCCCAGTTCTTTTGCCATACTAAGATGTTGATTGTGGTACACTATGGCTTGTTTAAAATCACCAAGTCTGCCATAAACGTTGCCGAGACTGCCACAGGCTCCTCCTTCTCCGGCCCTGTCCCCCAGTTCTTTTGCAATGCTAAGACATTGATTGCCATACACTATGGCTTGATTAAAATCACCAAGACTTTTATAAGCGATGCCAAGATTGCCATAGGCTCCTCCTTCTCCAGCCCTGTCCCCCAGTTCTTTTGCAATGCTAAGATCTTGATTGTAGTACACTATGGCTTGCTTAAAATCACCAAGAATTCCATAAGCACTCCCGAGATTGCCATAGGCTCTTCCTTCTCCGGCCCTGTCCCCCAGTTTTATGGCAAGACTAAGATGTTTACTGTGGTACACTATGGCTTCCCTCAAACCCACACGCCTTTTATAAGCGATGCCAAGATTGCCATAGGCTCCTCCTTCTCCAGCCCTGTCCCCCAGTACTCTCGCAATGCTGAGACATTGATTGTGGTACGCTAAGGCCTGCTTAAAATCACCAAGACTTTGATAAGCGTTGCCGAGATTGCCATAGGCTCTTCCTTCTCCAGCCCTGTCCCCCAGTTCTTTTGCAATACTAAGATGTTGATTGTGGTACGCTATGGCTTGCCTAAAATCACCAAGACTTTGATAAGCATTGCCGAGATTGCCATAGGCTCCTCCTTCTCCAGCCCTGTCCCCCAGTTCTTTTGCAAGACTTATATGTTTCGTGTGGTAGGCTAAGGCTTGCTTAAAATCACCAAGACTTTGATAAGCGTTGCCGAGATCACCATAGGCTCCTCCTTCTCCAGCCCTGTCGCCCAGTTCTTTTACAATACTAAGATGTTGATTGTGGTATGCCATGGCTTGCTTAAAATCACCAAGACTTTGATAAGCATTGCCGAGATTGCCATAGGCTCCTCCTTCTCCGGCCCTGTCCTCCACTTCTTTCGCAATACTAAGATGTTGATTGTGATACACTATGGCTTGCTTAAAATCACCAAGACTTTGATAAGCATTGCCGAGATTGCCATAGGCTCTTGTTTCTCCAGCCCTGAAACCTATTTCCTTAAAAATGGCTAATGCTTCTGTGTAATTTGTTATGGCCTGATGAAAGTTAACTGCCCCCTGATAGTATCTACCAAGCTTGAAACAAGCCAAACCCTCGCCTTTTCTGTCGCCTTCCTTTCTTGCAATGCTAAGCTCTTGCATGTGCTGCTCCAAAACGTCCAACTTTCCATCCACCATTTTTGATAATCAGAACCAGGAAGTTTTTCTTAAAATTTTGGGATGTGCCTAGAAGATAAATGATAGGACTACAGGATGCTAAACCGGCACAGGAAGATTAATTGAACAGTGAAGGAATAACTATAACTATAACAGACTAAGAGCGTTTTATGCAATAATAATCGAGGAACATTAAAAATAGAAATTCTATTATGTAATTAGGGAAAAACAGCGTATAGGAAAACAACGGCATCCCATTTCATCTTTCTTATCGAAAGCTAATTAAAAGTTCCTAAGATTTGCTTTGCTGGCAGGAAATTTGCTGCCGATTTGTAGCTGACACTAAAAAGACGGGAGGGGATGTCATTAAGTGTGTAATATTCAATTTTCTGCAATTGACGTCAAACTCATAATTTCTTATTTCAGGTCTATCCAATGTCGGAATCAGAAATTCAATTGCTTGTTTTTTCGCTGGATACCTGGTTAATCCATGTTTTTTTGATCCAGGGACTTTAAACAATTGCTAACACATTTCCATTGAAAAAGGCTGCTCATCAGGGCAAAATCGGCCATTTTTATTCTAGAGACACATAATCTGGCAATCCAAATTATGCCTTTCCCTCTCTTTCTCCATAAGCCAAAAATCACTCCTTGGGAAACCCTACGAAGAAAAGAATTTCTTTCAAAATATTGGCTTAAGATAGTTATTCCTTCACTGTTCAATTAATCTTGCTTTGCTGGTTTAGCATCCTGTAGTCAGGGCATTGAACCCATTGTGTTTTCGTATTTCTCGGCGTTGTTTACAAAAATAGGTAAGCAATACGTACATGTGGGTAGCCACTTAGACACCACTGTACTACCAAAGGAGTCTACGTGTGTTGTTCCATGTCGTTCAGGTTCTAACCATTCACTATACTAGCTCTCTACGAACTTCATTGGCTTCCCATTGCCTATCGAATCAGGTTTAAGATTTAGATCAATTCAGCACCATCTTATCTTAGTGACTTGATTACAATTAGCAATGATTTAGATAAACATATGCAGGCAAAAACTAACGATAAAAAAGTCCGACGTTTCGGCGACATCTTGGCGCCATTGTCAAGGGAAACTAAATTAAATATGCAATCTCAAGAGTAACTAAGAGTCCAGAGTCATTAATTTGCATACGTTAGACAAAGACCTTAGCGCAAATTGAGTCTGATTGTACGTTTAAACACAGTCGTAATTGTTTAATGAGTAACATCTCATTAACGAGACAATCAAACTTGTTCTGGATTTTTTCAACACATTAAAACAATTGTGAAGGTCATCTAGAATCCTGCCTGCGTGTCTATCATCATAGTGTTTGCGCACTGACGAGGTCTTGCTTCTATGTCCATCAACGCGTACGAAAAGATGGCCACAGGTGTATCCGACATAACCAGCATCGCACTGGTTATACACAACGCATTGTTGGTCAATGAACTGAGGCTTTGGTTCGCTTGTCGGGAACTCCTGGGCAATCTTGCAGCTCGTAAACACTGGTTGGACAATAGTCTGGAGCTTCATACTGAGATCTTTTAACTATGTCTTCACCATATTAGCAGACTCCTGGTCTTTAAAGGGTATGACGACCCGAGTAGTATTTTCTGTTGCAGATTTTGACCGCAATGACGACTGGTCAGTGACCCTTAAGTTTAGGAAGGTTTTAACAATGGAGTCCGCAAGGTGCAAGGTTCACACTCCTCAGTGAAGTAAGACCATGACGAAGACCGGCGATATGCGCGATCGAGTATGGTTGTCAATAGGCCGTGCTTGTACCTATTATCGACATGACTGTGGTAATGGAGGAACAGACCACTGTTTGTTGCCTTCACGAACACTTTAGTTTCAATACGGGGCGCTCGGTTTCGGAGTTGAATACAGAGGAAGGGGAACATTCCATTATTTTTGACCTCCGTAGTAAACTTGAATGGTGGGGTAGGCGTGGTTGAGGGTGATGGGGAAGTCCCTTGCTGTAGACAAATCAGGTATCACAGTGAGTGTTTCATCAACATATCGACGATAATAAGTTAGTTACTCTTGAGATCGCGTATTTAATTTAGTTTCCCTTGACAATGGCGCCAAGATGTCGCCGAAACGTCGGACTTTTTTATACGCTCGAATAATAGCCTGTTATTAGCAGTTTTGCAGAAGATAAGGTTCCCAACACTTGATGGCAGGTCGCCTGACCCGCATGTTGTTGCAACACTTGGAATTTTATTGCAGAAGCAAGTGTGAAACTGTTTGTAGCTGTTCCTTTAATTTTAGCATCACTTTCTTGAATACGTATACAAGCACCAACAAAGTGTTAAACCACTGAACAGAAAATTGTGCTTGAAAACCTAGTAGTTAGACAACAATAGTCTTTCGGATTTCAGTTACGCTGACATTTCATAAGAAGCACTTGTTTTCAACATTTGGAACCTCTTTATAGTGGTTAGCTATCGCATGCAATTTTCCTCACCAAACATTAAATCTTATCGTCATGGGAAATTCTTAAGAGAAAAAAAAACCGGTACCGTAAAAAAGCCGTTTTTTTACAAATATATATTTTGTAAAAATGCAGCTTTTTTACAATTATATATTTGTAAAAGAACGGTCCGATCACCATAACTTTCCAACGATTTATGGCAGTGTCCTGACTATTTTGTTTTCTCGTGCTAGCCGCATAAGTATTATTTATTACTAAAAATCACTTTCCCAAGCCTTTCATAAGTGCGGCATAATGCGAAACACCGTATCCTTACATGTCACGCCTTGTAAAAGTGCAGGAAATTTACAATTCAGTTTTGTAAAAAAACGGTCCGATCGCTATAACTTTCCATCCATTTATGCCAGTATCCTCGATATTTTGTTGGCTTGTGCTAGCCATATCAGTATTACTTTAGGATAGAAATCACTTTCCCAAGTCTTTCATAAGTGCAGAAATTCGACAAACTGTTTCTTACATGTCACACCTTGTAAAGGTGCAGGAAATTTACAATTCAGTTTTGTAAAAAACAGTCTGACCGCTATAACTTTCCAACGCTTAATGTCAGTATCCTGAATATTTTGTTGGCTTGTGCTAGACGTATAAGTATTATTTTTTGGCAGAAATCGCTATCCCTAGCCTTTCATAACTGACGCATAATGCAAAAACCCTTTTCTTACATGTGTAAAGGTGCAGGAAATTTACAATTCAGTTTTGTAAAAAAACGGTCCGACCGCTATAACTTTCCAACGCTTAATGTCAGTGCCCTGAATATTTTTGTTGTCTTGTGTGAGTCATATACCTATTATTTTATGATAGAAATCACTTTCCTAAGCCTTTCCTAAGTGCGGCGTAATGCGAAACACCGTTTCCTTCCATGTCACGCCTTGCAAAGGTGGAGGAAATTTACAATTCAGTTTTGTAAAAAAAGGTCCCACCGCTATAACTTTCCAACGATTTATGCCAGTATCCTCAATATTTTCTTGGCTTGTGCTAGCCATATGAGTATTACTTTATGTTATAAATCACTTTCCCAAGTCTTTCATAAGTGCAGAAATTCGACAAAATGTTTCTTACATGTCACACCTTGTAAAGGTGCAGGAAATTTACAATTCAGTTTTGTAAAAAAACGGTCCGACCGCTATAACTTTCCAACGCTTAATGTCAGTATCCTGAATATTTTGTTGGCTTGTGCTAGACGTATAAGTATTATTTTTTGGCAGAAATCGCTATCCCTAGCCTTTCATAACTGACGCATAATGCAAAAAACCGTTTTCTTACATGTCACGCTTTGTAAAAAAGGTGCAGGAAATTTACAATTCAGTTGTAAAAAAACGGTCCGACCGCTATAACTTTCCAACGATTTATGCCAAGATCCTCAATACTTTGTTGTCTTGTGCTAGCCATATGAGTATTATTTTATGATAGAAATAACTTCCCCAAGCCTTTCATAAGTGCAGAAATTCGACAAACTATTTCTTACATGTCACGCCTTGTTAATGTGCAGGAAATTTACAATTCAGTTTTGTAAAAAAAACGGTCCGACCGCTACAACTTTCAAACGATTAATGCCAGTTATGAAAGGCTAGGAATAGTGATTTCTGCCAAGAAATAAGACTTATACGGCTAGCACAAACCAACAAAATATCGAGGACAGTGGCATAAATCGTTGGAAAGTTATAGCGGTGGGACCGTTTTTTTTACAAAACTGAATTGTAAATTTCCTGCACCTTTACAACACGTGACATGTAA
>NC_090889.1:26701877-26734377 GCF_036669925.1 Montipora capricornis
GTATTGAATCAGGTTACAGTGTGCCAGTGTAAGGTATGTTAAATCTTAATTTTAGTTTGGATAGAAAGGCCCATGATAGAAAGCCAATCATATTGTACCTTTCGACAGCAGCTGTTTGCCCCAGGAGGAAAAATCATTCCTGAACAATTAGTGAGAATGTGATGTCGCGTCACAGACGCAAAACAGGACTTATGTCCTGCAGTGCTGGACAGTCGGTGGGGAAATGAGATGTGTTTATCAACTTGGGTGATATAGTAAGTTGTCCGGAGTAGACCCAAGTTAATGGTTTCAATGTTTTACAACAAATCTATTGGGGAACACTAGGGAAAAAAGAGTTGTGTACATCCATGCCAACCTTGATTGGATCGTTTTTCAAGAGAAGCAAACAGGCCGTTGGGTGATCAGGAACTTGAAATCTAATGAAGTCTTTATTATAAGTTCTGGAATAATACAACGCAATATCGAAACTACTGTGCACCTTTCGTTTCTTCTTTTTCCTTGAACGTACTCAAAGATGAGCTACGATGTGTATGAACTAAGGATTTCAGAGGCATCCCAGGAAAACAATATATTACAATAGCAGAATGAAAATGACAAGGGATAAAATTGTTGTCATCTGTGTACCAACATGGCCGCTAAGGGTTAAACACAACTTCACCCTACTATATTCCATTATCAGGAAGTAATTTCTCCTCACTGTTAAACAGTTTTTGGACTGTACCAACTGAGAGATTAAACACTAGAATGCTTCATTGTGGTGATGATTTTGTTCCAAAATGGTCAACAAGTAAATTACTTGGCGGCATTCAAGCAGCCCCTTGTTACCTTGTCACATTCAAACATTCTTAATATGAGCTATAGTGACAGGCAAATTGGGAGTTAATTGTAAAGGAGGAAATATTAAAAGTCAGGGCTATTTTTGAGAAAAAAGGAAAGCCGTTCGCTGATTGGCCTTAAAGAGACATAAGTTACAGGAGAAGATTAGGAGGAAGTGTACAAACAGATCGATTAAATCTTATAATATAAAGTGCCCCTAACCCCAAAATATTTTTTTCGCTAAAATGAATCTTTGCACCTGTTCGAGACGCATTCCGGCCATTTTTTCCTTTTTTCTAACAAATCCTGCCATTTTATAGCCTTCGAAAGTTGCGAAA
This sequence comes from Montipora capricornis, assembly GCF_036669925.1. Lineage (NCBI taxonomy): Eukaryota > Metazoa > Cnidaria > Anthozoa > Scleractinia > Acroporidae > Montipora > Montipora capricornis. Next base: position 26,703,032 of record NC_090889.1, read on the forward strand.
ATCCAAGCATCTTTTGTTCACAACCGAGTCAGACGGGTGTGGGTCTATTCCTGATTTGACGTCACAATCTACTTTGCATGCATTTTGACAAAGAGTTAATGCAATGTAAATCAGTTTGTGACGTCAAATCAGGAATAGACCCACTCCCCTTCTGACTCGGCCGTGAACAAAAGATGCTTGGATTTCCGCAACTTTTGAAGCCTATAAAATGACAGGATTTGTTAGAAAAATGCGTCTCGAACAGGTGCAAAGATTCGTTTTAGCGAAAGAAATATTTTGGGGTTAAAGGAACTTTAGGCGGACTCTCCTTAGAAACAAATTCACAGTTCTCATAAGCTTGGAGGCTTTTTCAGAATACAGGCTGCAGTTTTAAGCCTTATAGTTTGGTGAACGGAAAATTTGATACAATTTATGTTCTCACCTGAGCTAGAAAACTTGTAACCATCTTCAAGAATCGCGGGCGAGAAGAATCTTCTAAGAATGATTGTAAGGCACCCCTGATCCCAAGCATCAGTAACTAGTCCTCCATATGTGATCTGTGAAAATCAAACAAAGAATAAATATGTGAAAACCCCTGAGTTCCAGCTCTTAACCATTCAAGTAATATCTCGCTTAGTGCTTGATCTGCTATTACTAAAAAATATCAAATATAGTCGTAAAACAGTCTTAAAGCTTGTCCAACTTTCTTGACTTCATTCCATACTGCAAGCAGTCTCTTACTTTTTCTTTTTTGACCGTCTCGCAAGGAAGCGATCCTTGCGACGTTTTTCACGTGTTCCACTCACAGACCTTGCGAGGATCGCCTTCTTACTTCGCTGTCAAAGAGGAAAATGAGACTGATTGCATTCTCGTGATGCCATGACCTTCTTAAACGTCTTCTCTCCAACGAAGCATCTACGATATTCAAGAATCCGTTGTCACCCTTATAGGAACTCCACAGTTATCTTCTCCCCAAATATAATAGACCCTTCTCCAAAAATGGCGGCAACGGATTTGAATGAAAAACAGATACCAGAAATAGAAAGAGCACCTTTAGTTTAGTAACCCTGCAAAGTTTCACCGTATAAGGTGTTGTTATATCAGCTGAAAAAATGTAAGTTGAAACCCCAGTCATACAAACGTCTGTAAATTTTTTCATTTTTCAACTTACATTTTCTCGGCTGATATAACACCTAAAAACCCTGAGACTTTGCAGGGTTACTAAAGTAAAGGCGTTTTATCTAGTGCTGCTATACGTTTTTAATTTCAACTTAATTGAATTTTCGGCCGCCATTTTGGAGAGGGGATCCCCTATCCAAAGCAAAATAAAAATGTTCAAACCAGTTTCAACAACTTTCGTTGAACTCATACTGTTTAATGAACATCAAAGGAACAACAGATCAGTATCAGCATGGCGATTGTTCTGGGGCCAAAATCTGTAATTAATTAATAAATCAATTATAATTAATAATGATAATAATAATAATAATGATACTGATAAGGATAATAATAATAATAATAATAATAATAATAATAACAATAACAAGAAGAATATTCCGCTAATAACTGCGGGCAACACAGTTTCACTTAACGGGAACCTCCACTCTTACTACAGATGAAGTTTACCGAAGGACATTATGTTTAAAAATACATTTGTTCGAAATGTGTTTATATCAAGGAAAAAGAAATTTAAAATCGCTTATTTTTACTTTCAAATTTCGCGGGCGCAGCCATCTTGAATAATTGTGACGTGTTACGGTTGCCCTATTGTTCTAACACAAAGAGCTTTTAACAATTGGGCAACCATAAAGCGAAATTTGAAAACAAAAATAGGCGATTCTAAAACTTATTTATTTCAGATACAAACACTTTCTTTGAAAATACTTTACACTGACCTGACTGCAACAGTTATTTCCCGTGATTTCAAGTTATTGTTTTGTTGAAGTGGAGGTTCCCTTTAAGGAGAATATTGATAAAAACAACAACAACAACCTCGTCACGGTGACCTGACCAAGCACAACAGGGCCCGTTTCTCAAAAACCCCGATACCCTAACCGCCATTTGTACAACTCTGACGTGCTACGGTCACCCTATTGTTCTGACACGAAATACAACAGGGCAACCGTAACCTATCACAATTATTCAAGATGGGGACATCCAGAATATGCTCAAACAAAACTAATAGTTTGAAATTATTTCTTTCCGAGACATACGCTTTCTTATCTGTTGGAGTGCATACTCTCCTTAAATTGTTGAGATAACTTATTGTTGAGTGACAACTTAATTAGCGAAAAAGAAGAGGTTCCCAGTTCAATGTTCCAAGGAGCTGAACACTACACCAACATGCACAACATCTTATTGTCTCAAAGATATTTTCTAATTATTCATCAACTGATGTAATATACCAGGAAAAGTATACTTGAGTGTATTAACCATAACGGAAATTTGTTGCTTTGAATTAAGCACAAAACCGCTCTGCTGCGAAGTTGGTCCTTAAACGCTCAACTCTTACCTTGATGTTCCAACCCAGTAGAACAAACGTCTTTCTTTCCTGAACTATTATATGGAAGAAGCAAATGCCAAACGCTAATTTACGCATGTCTCACCAACACCTGTGAAACACAAACAAGAAAAGGGTGAGCACACCAGTTTACGAGTACATGAATAAAGCACTATTAAGTCTTAACCGAGTCAAACCCAGGTTAATTAAACATAACGCGCGGGGTTGGGGGGGGGGGGGGTAGGGGTGTTAAATGTGTTTTTTGGGAATCAATGAAGAATTTCCTTCTCAGTGCTCGAGCTTGGAATTAGCATTTCGTAAAAACTAGTTTCCTGTTTAAAAAAGTTCTGAAAGAAGTTAAGTGGGCCATTTCCGCGTCGCTGTTTGTCTCAGTTTCGAAGTGAGTCTTGGTGCTCAACTATTGAAAGGGAAATTAGTTTGATTTGCATAAAAAACGTGCAACTCATTTCCATTGGAATGGTTGAACACCAGAACTCGCTTTGAAACCGAGGCATGCAGCAACTCGAAAATGGGCTTTTGGGGGCGAGCATTGACGCAAGGAGAGACTGGGGAGAGGGGGGTCTCTTTGGCCCAGTCTTTTCTCATGTTCTTAATTCTTCTTCCCAACATTTTGCATCTTTTCGCAGCCTGAAACCTCTGGAAATGGCTATTAAAAGTTAAAAATAGGATCGGACAAGGAACATGTAGCTTAAGAATAACCAAAAAACAACGAACTTACTATGATTCTAAAATGTGTTAGCACTGAGTTCACCAAAAGCTCTTTAAGCGTTTGCTCTGAGTCTCTTAGGTGACTCATTCGTCACTTTAACACTGTTCTGGAGACTAGTTGGCATGGAACTCAGAAACAGCGGAAGTCTTCGAGTACTTTACGCTTCGATTCCCGGCTGGAAAGGTAATTGATGAGCATTTCCATGGCTAACAGCCAGGAAGCGACAAGATGGCAATTCCTGAAAACGAAAGGTAAAGAAAATGAAAACCAAAAAATAACCATTACCTCTGTTCTCATCAAAAAGTTCAATCTTGACGACACAAGCTGAAAAAAACCTAAAATGCATGAGCCATGCATAAAATGAATAGCTTGTGCTACAGACAGTAAGGAGGCGAGAAAATCATGGAGCCTTTGAAACGCAATGAAAAGTAAAATGTTGCAATTCCGTTAGGAGTCTTCTACCAGCAAGGAATACTTACATAAGAGCTCTAAAAACGGTTGCCCTCTTACTTACCTTCGTTCGCACCAAATAACGCTGTTAAGGTACATTTGACGCAAAAATGACAGTTGACAAGCATATAAATCACTAATGAAAGATCCAAAGTAGAGACCAAGTCAAGCTAACAAAAGCATGTGAACCCAAAATGTCATTTTTTTTTGCTTTGCGAAGAGATTAGTGTCTACATGAAAGAGTTTGTCAGCTTCTGTTTATCATGTGTCGCCCTTGCCAACCCCACTTTAAAGAAAAAAGCTTTAACACAAACTCTAACTTGAGCAAAACAAAATAAAACAGTGTCAAAAAATCATTTTGTTTGCGACTTATTTCGCAATTTTACTGGGGTGAGAAGGACCTATCGCGACATTTGGAGGCAGTACCCCACTGTTGTTCGCAGCAGCTCCTTTCCAAACCCAAATTTTAAATTTTAGACTACACCTTTCCTCAATCAAATTGCAGTTTTACAGGTCATCACGCAAAACCTCTCCTCTTACTTTCTTGTAGTCACACAATGCTACTTCTGTTACGACCAAAATCCTACTGCATAGCAAACTTAGAGGGTACATTTTGTGACCAAACTAATGGCTTGTTAGGACATCGAAAAAGATTGCTGCGTGACGACTTAAGACTGGTTGAAATTGCACTAGTCAGTAAAGAAATATCCCTAATCCTCAAGGCTTTACTTAAGTCTCACCTTTCGCTGTAGCTCATTTGTCGGGCGAATCTAAGGAAGGAGTACGTGGGGTCCGACCCAGTGAATAACATGAAGATACATGTAAGAGGCATGGTGGGCCCCACATAAGCATAAAGTGATTAGAGAGTTCTTTGATACGAGCCTATAGAAACAACGGTAGACAGTTAATAAGCCAATCAAAGGCAAGTGCATCCACCCGCCTCAAGACGCAGAAAAATACGCTGTTGTAAGGTCAAGATAGCATGCGGTATGTTCAACTTTCAACTAACCATTTTTTCAATAAACCACTTTCAACTTTTTAACTAGCCACTGAGTGTTGAAAGGCAAAAATCAAACCAAACAAAGCCTGTACAAGACTGCGAATAAGTCTTGAGAATAAGACAAAGAGGTGAAGATTAGGGAAGGGAGGGTAAAAAAACTGTGTTCCTTCTTCTCCAGACCCCCAATATTGCTCTCCGGTGTTATTAAGGTGGTTCAAACCAGTTTCAACGCTTCCAAGTGACGCTCTTATTAGAAGGATTCGCACCACAACGTTGTATCATGTATTAGCAATATTGTGGTACCAAATGAAACACGAATCATTGCTGAACAAGATACAGTCATTGTTGTGACGTAATATGTCACCATGGCAATGGGCAAACCCTGTAAAAACACCCTTTATTTTGCATTTAGTAGCTTATATCTCAAAAACGAACACGGTGACCCCCATTTTTTTTATATCTGAAAAGTAATCAGAAGGGCAAGATGAAACTTTCTGCAAAGTTTAAAAAAAATCTGTCTGGTGGATTCAGAGCCACCTTAATTCTGTGATTTTTTAAGGTGGCTCTGAAACCGCTGTACAGAATTTTTTAAAACTTTGCCGGAAGTTCATCGTGGCCTTCTGATCACTTTTCAGCAATAAAAAAGGGGGGGTCATAAAGTTCGTTTTTGAGATATGAGCAACTAAATCCAAAATATAGGGCGTTTTTGCTGGGCTTTCCCGTTGCCAAGGTAACTTATTTCATCACAATAATGATCACATGTTGTTTGGAAATAAACGGTGTTTCATATGGTACCATACGTGATATAGTGTTGTAGCGAGATTCGATCTGTCTTCTAAGCGTTGAAACCCTTTCAAGCCTCCTTAAGATTTGCGCAAGACAATATTGTGCACAAATAACCCTACGTTCTTTAGGCAGCAGAAGGAACGAATAAACCAGAAGGTGCCGCTTTTAATGTTTGGAATGCCAGCATTACACAGATCGGGCAGATTTTAGATCATCATTTCCACCAAAATTCATGGCCTGGATTAATTAATTAATTAATTATTCATAATAAATAGCCCGGCATTAACAGTAATGTCCCACTTCTTACTGGAATGACCGGCAAGGCTCTTATGTGATTGTGCGGGAAAATAATTGTTTAGTCTGTGAATTAGCACGGTAAAAAATAAATAGAAAATGTACCGTCGCAGTTATCGGTTTAAGAGACAAGCGACAGTAACATTACCTTCTCTTCTGTGAAAGCCTTCACAAACACCACGCTCTGAAAACTTGTCAGACGCTCGCCAAAACTGACTTGCAGACCTTCAACTTCCTCAGCTGCTTCTGTACTTTCGCTTGTTGCTCTTGTACGGCCATCACCTAAGCTTTCAGAGAGTAATGAAGGGTTTGGGCAAACCTACGAGATCAAAAACAGAGAATAGGTCATTTATAGACGTCCCTCATGCTCTGCCCCAAGTGATACAGTATTTCAATGCCTTTCTCATATCTTGTAAAGAGTGCTCATCTTAGTGATCTGATGTCTCTTGTCATCTCCCTTTTTTACATGTACTTCTATTCATGTCAGCTAGTGTTTTGCAACCACTTTGAAATAGCGCCAGAATTGTCATATAATTTTCCGAAACTGAAAGAGGGCAAGCAATACCCCCTTCCCTGGCTCATCTAACCCCCTTTTTTTTACCCAAACAAGCACAAATAACCCACCTGTGTCTCATCATTGTTTGGAAAACACGATAAAATTCAATTCACAAGAAAGAGTAATTTTTTTTCTTAAATAACATTGAGTTGAACATTATCTCAACAATTTTGTCTGGGATTGGAGGTTATTTTCCAGATCAGGGGCAGGTTGTTCAAAAGCCAAATTAACTCTAATCCCAGATTAAAAATTAACCAAGGAGTTTATTTCTCTGCTCCCAAATGCTGTTCAATGCTGATATTCAGCAAAACTTTACATTAGAATAAGTTAGTCTTGAAAAACAAAGAGAAGCAAAAGAAACTGTCACCAGCAATTTGAAAACATGAAACAAAAGTTTACGCTAATCCTGGATTAAGTTAATCAGCTTTCGAACAACCGGGCCCAGGTAAAGCAATGGAGTATAGGCCACTTTAAATATATTAAAATTCAGCTTGAAAGAGAAGTTTAGAGGACAAAGACAAAGGAAAGTGGATGATATGCTAATGATCTTTCACATTCATTGCAAGTTGTTCCTATTGTTTTTGTCCTCTCTGCTTCACTATCAAGCTGAATATTGATATTTCAAAAATGGCCTATTTCAGACAACTTTGCTGAGACTACGAGGGTGGGATCCCTTCATTACTGAAACAATATCCTCCAAAACAGCAGCAAGAACAACAATAACCATTACCAAAAACAAACACATGAGCAACATACCTCTATCAATCCTATCCTAACAATGACAGGCTCGCTGACTATTTCCTCCTTCAAGCCAGCGGAAGCTAGTCCTAAAGGAAAAAGGCACAACATTAGAATAACAAAGAAACCGATAAAAATGCTAAAATACAGATGCAGCATTGGTCAATCAGACACAGACAATGACATTACCCAATCACAGCGTGAGAAAGCCCTCACATGCAAAAAGCTGCCAGTTTTGTCTACTTCCAATTCTTGGTTTACACTCACGTGATTAGGTGGCCATGTTGGTGTACTAAACAAAAGCAAACTGTCGCTCGCGTTTTGCATAATAATAGAGCCAAATTCCCAAAAGACATTTTTGTTATTGTTCCGTACATCAAAATGGCTGCCATGAAGTCTGGTGCAAGCCAAGGATTGCTCCAAAGAAAGGCACTAAGAGTGAGGTTCATCAGTTTTAAAGATAATGAAGAACAGAAATATCAAATAGACGTTTCCTTGAAATGTGATTTAAGACCATTTTAAGCACACTTGTGTAATAACACTTGAGTTTGAATCGAGTATCGTAAACCAAAACCAAAGTAATTGCTTTGGCCAACAAAAAGGGCAGAGACCATCCAGTAAACCAATCAAAACTCGAAGTAATTACACATAGCTGACACAAAGCACGGGAAAATGTGCTCGCACGAGCCACGATGGGTTTTGGTTTCACTTCTGATTGGTTGAAAAAATGGCATGAGAACTTTGAACCAATCACTGAGTGAAGTAGTGCAAAACCAAAGCAATTCCCTAATTACTTTTGACACTCAATTAAAAACCACTCCAACTCAACGGTAACAGCAGTAAGTGATAAATGCCATCACTTTCTAACATGTGTTCTTTTGCTCCCTGCTCTTGGAGCACTGGGTAATCTAACCATAACATCATTACATCCCTCTCCTCCTTGGATAAGGATTAACTAGAAATATTGCGCGGGGGTAAAGTCTCTTAAATAAAGAAACGAAGTTCTTTGAACGCACAGTTAAAAGTTTTTAAGTTCAGTTCGACCTCAAAGCTCTTCAATCAGTCTCTTGGGTTTTGATATTATTGGGTTGGATCTTCCAGAAACTGACTGGGGCAACTTGTCAGGTTTCTCTTCACCGCTGTGATGAGTGGTAACAGGAACATCCTCCTGTAAATCAGAAAGGACAGGTTCCTTGTGCGAATTGTAAGGCAAACAATGAACCATTAACATGTTCCATGTGATGGTGGCCTCACCAACCCTCTTAGCAGAGATCAATGAGCCTTTCTTATCTGCAACAAGCAGAGGGTGCAGATTTAAGGGGGTTGAAAGCTTGTTGGTCTTGGTCTGTCTCCCAAGAACGATGTCACCAACTTTGAGGCTTCTACCCCTCAAATACCCTAGATAGAACCCTGGTTGTAATCATAGTCACCATCCTGCAATGCATAATGGAAGGTTAGGGTTCTGCCAGATGTGGCCGAGTGGCTTGTGATGTTAGGACTTGGAAGGGTGTGCCTCACACGTAAATGCGTTCTGTTTGCGAATAACAAGTCTCAACGTTGCTGAGAATGCAGCTACCATATGCGATAAGTCAGTCACCTTGGGTGAGTATTGCACCAAGGCCAATTAACTAAGATCTTAGTGGTTTTGTCTGGGGAGAGTTAAGGCATTGCAATTTTTGAGAGGGCTTCCTTGACCTTTTTGAATGCTTCTGCTTGCCGTGCGTCCCATGACCAGGTTGTTTGGCTTCTTGTCAGCCTGCGTAGACGCTCGGTCAATGTTCCAAATCCTTTGATGAATCGGGAAATGTATGGAGCCATGTTAAAAAATTAAGCGGAGTTCACTTTGGTTTCTGAGTTCGACTGCCTCTTGAGGCGCTTGCACTTTGATGTGGGCTGGGCCTATACCATCTTTGCAGATGTGGCAAAAGAACCCAATGCTGAGTTTGTTAAACTCACTTTTCTGTGGTTTGAGAATAAGGCCTGATTGGTGTAGCGTTTTGTAGTTGGCTCCTGTTTCCATAAGTTCGTAAGGGCCTGTTCACATGGAGGTGGGGGACCCCAGGTAGGTGAGGTACCCCACCTTCCTGTAGTTAAAAAAAGTGAGCCTTCATGTGCAATATTAAAAGCCCGGGGTGACATTTCTAAATGTTCAAACTAAAGATAAATACCCAAATGAACATCACACCAGTCAGGTGGGGTACCCCACCTTCAGCATTCACATGGAGAAAACTCACCCCACCTAAGCGAGTTACCTGGCCTAGTTGACCAGGCAACCTGCCTCACTGAGGTACCCCACCCCTCAGTTGAACACAATCAGGGAAATTGTATAGAGAGATTGGTTACCCCACCGAGGGGAGGTACCTCACCTACCCAGGGTCCCCAACCTCCATGTGAATAGGCCCTAAAAGATGTCTTGAACGACTGGACCTGCAGTATGTAGCTGCATGAATAATTTGTATTCTTGTGCCATTCTTGCAACCAGCTGCATTGGCAAATAGATTGAAACTTTTGAGCCATATTTGCCAGCAATGTGTCATGGAACTGAATTCGCCATGCGGGTCAAATGGAGGAATTTGTTTCCTTGATCCTTGTCGCTAACGTAATAACACTTTTAATAACTCAACAGTAACAACAGTAAGAGATTGCCCTCTAACGTCTGTGTTTTTTAGCTCCCTGCTCTTGGAGCACTCTAGGTAATGTAAACTTTATAGCATTACAACTTGTAAGTTTTATCAATAGTGCTCCTTTCCCAGTAATATTTAGGTGAGAAAAAAAGGAACCAGTCATCCAAGAACTATATATCCATGTCCTTATAAAATCACCGGCTCCAAAACAAAATGGGCTTTTTTTAACCAAGCTCAATCTAGCCAATTTAAAGACAAAGTACAAAATCTTTGAGAATTAGTTTCCAAGAAGCTGAAGTAAATGGCCTTCTTGATGAAGCCACATAAAACCTCACAAAAGATAAAAAAAACATTAAAAGTGAAACAAAATAGGAAAATGTTTTAAGAATTTTTAAGACCTTCAGGGTAGTTACCAGAGTTACAAAATCACGATCCACCTAGATTTAAGTGATTAAAAAACAACTCAAACTGATTGAAACAAGTGCAAAAACATCACAGGCCTGGGAAGTAGACAGACAAGCCACGATCCTCAGAATACCCCTTCCTCCCTTTATAGAGCTAAGCTTACCGAGCCAAGTTGATGAACACCAAGTTGGTGAAATTTGTGAGAAGGATCTAAAGCCTCTTGTCCAGGTCATAAATTATGTCTTCTCGCTGTTTTCAATGCAGGAATTGAACAACTGCCAAAAACAAAAACATGTTTAACTCAGAAAAAAAACATTTCAAGTTTTTGCATGATACTCAGAAATGTGACCACTTGAATGACACTTCAGCAAATGCCAGGGACAAGGTATGATCACAAAAAAAGTAGTACAAGAATACATGAGGTAATAAATAACTAAAAAGCCAAAACAAAAAGCTCTCTATTGATTTAAATCTTGTCTTTCTCCAACGTAAAATATGATTGCAAGAACACAACTGATAAGTACAAAGAAAATAAAACTTGATAAGTGTTATATATTTCAGAGAGGTCATTAATGATAATTAAACATAAAAGAATAATGACAAATAAAGAAAGAAGGGGAGACCATGGAAAGGTATAATTATGGGAAAAAAGATTGCTAGTACAGAGCCCTGAGAAGAATAATGTTTTGTAGCAGAGATACGTATATTTCCAGTAGTCGATTTGGAGTCAGTGGATGAAATCCTAGTTTGACCATTCAAATGAAAGTTACTGAGCAGTACTTTCCTGTGGTGCTTTTTCATTTAACCTACAAGGTAGTTCTAACTTTTGAGTCTGTGGGTGGAATCTTAAAGTGTGACCATTCAAATGAAAGTTACTGGAGAGTATGTTCCTGTGTTGCCAATTATATTCTAGAAAGATATTTGTTGTTAGTATACCTGTTTGAAGTACTTGATACATGGAGTTGACTTCAGCCATGCTCGCTACCACAAAGTACATAATGTCACAGATTCACAAGTGGTACAGGATGGTACTTTTCATGCACAGTTGTGGTCTTCTCCTCAGTCATTTCTGCCTCTTTTAACCACACACTGATTACTCCTGAAGTGAGTTGGAAACAAACCAATAATTTTTAATTACTAATATTTACAAAATATCTACACTGTATCTATCAAGGATTACTCTTTGGGTGAATTGTGAAACCAGTGCAAACATCTTTCAAATGGGGGTTCTGGAGAGTGGATGGATGGGATATAAAGCTAAAAAAATCAATATCAACTTCCAGGCCAAGTTCCTCTTTAGAAGCATGGTTGGTGCTAACCACTGGTTAAGTAATTATCAAAATCTCTCAATTCACATGGTATTTAAAATGTTAAGCAATAAGCAAACTTTGAGCTGCCTAGCCCTGGTTAAGGCAAATTGACCACCCGACCTGGATTCAAAGGCTTCCAAAAAGAAGGAATTTCATTTGCTTTCATACTACTGCCCAAGAGAACCGCTCAGCGTCACCACTCAACCATGCAATTGGCAGTTGAGTACACTGTTAGCATGTCCTTTTAGATTATTTTCCGTGTAGTCTTGGTAACTCTTAAATGATTAGATGTTAGAGGCCGCAATATTAGAGGAGCCAATTTCATACAGGGAACAAGACACAGACTTTACGTGACAGTTTCTTTTCCTTTATCACCTTTGACTCGTTATTTTAAGGTTTTCAGGATCCTGGCTTCAATAGCTTTCCGCTAGTTATTGCTGGAGTTCATTTGTACGAGCAGCTGATTTCTCTGAACTTCAAGGTCAGGTCTCTCAAGATGTACATCACTACAAAAGGAGAGGAAAAAGCTCTGTGTATACTAAAAAATCAATTGTATTGATGATTACAATAATACTGAAAACAAGGATGAGCTAATAAGGATAAGCTGAATAAACTGAAGGTGATGATGAAGATGATGATGATGATGATCATGATGTAAGCTCCGCCCTAACAACCTTTTTTGAAAATCTTTCTGGCAAAGAGTATGGCATGAAGTTCGTGGTGCTGTAGCCTAGCCTAAGGCGACAATATCTCGCAAAGAAAAGTTAGTTCTATTGAATTGTACCTTGAACTTCTCTGCAAAACCAGTTCACATACACTAACATAAATAAATAATAAATAAATTAAATTAATGAATAAAAAAGAATGAATGCATCACTAAACGAGGGAAGAAAGACTGAAATGAAAGATGGAAAGGAAAATTGGAAGAATAGAAGCTTTTGTCTACAAATCACACTTTGAAGTGTACATTTCTTTCATTCATTGAGTCCTTCACTGAAACAAAGGAGCCCAACAAATTGACCTGCTCCCAACTGCGTGCCTTCATAGTTCATTGCACCAGCATCGCAGAATCCTGTTGGAACCACCTGAATTTTCAGGTGTCTACAAGAGACAATTGGTTAAATTGTCCAGGTAAGTGTCACTTTTCATTTCGTCTACAACCCACTCTTTAAGGCACATTCTACAAATCATAAATAAACGAAAATGTAGAGGAAAAAACGCACCTTCACTTCAACAGTGGACAAACTATCTTGAAGTTGTGTTTCTTTTCAGAGATGTCATAACTGCGTCCAGTGACACTTGTGCAGCTGCAAGTCTAAGGGCATAATATACATACATGTATGTTCTTTAGAGATTTTTGCCAATGGTTGTCTTTCGAGCAAGGGGCTTCGAGTTTGTCTTGTGACTTAAAAATAATATTTCCCTGGAAGGTTAGTACTTATGTGACTGAGAGCTGTGGTTCTCTGAACCCCTTGGAGACTGATGTGAACAATACTGGTTCAATGATGTGCGGCTGTGGCCTGGGTACCACAATATAAAAGAATCAAAACACAGGCATATTTCCTCTGAAAAGTGGAGAGTGAGGCTGTATCGACTGGCAGTTCAACAGTGGGGAGGAGAAGGCACACATACCAATGGTCTGGTAACCAGTATTGCTAATATCTGTCTACAAGGCGTCCGGAGAACCACATCTCCCTGTTAGGTAAGTATTAACCCTCCAGGGAAATGTTATTTCTCCTACATCTCTCTCTGACTGATAGTCACAATACTGGTGCAGCATTATACAGCAAAACTGCCAATTTGAAAGGGAAAAGCCAGAATATCATAACTTAAATATTTAATAAATCCAAATGAGACTTGATGCAAGCTCCACAGCTACATGCTCTAAACTGAAATAAAAAAACAAAGGCAAAGGCAAAGGCAAAGGCAGCCTATGATGGCTCTCTGTCTCTGTCTAGTATTCTAGCACTGGAGCATTAATTGGGGACATTGTAACTGAAATCATGACAAATTAATGCAAATCAAATCAAATGTTGGTTTTTGAGGAGAGGGAAAACCCCAGTACCCGGATAAAAACCGCTCGGAGTGAAGTAGAGAACCAACAAACTCAACTCACATAAATTATGATACCAAGTCTAGGAATCGAACCCAGGCCTCATTGGTTGGAGGCAAGTGCTCTCTCCACCATGCCAGCTCTGCACCCATAAAAAGCACTCAAAGGTCTGTGCAGACGCCCAATCTGCAGCTTTTTGGAAGAGATCAACTGACAGTCCCCCAGCAGCAACTGCAGATGTTGAGGCTCCTTGGGTTGAATGACCAGAATATCCAAATTCAATTCCTGCCATCCATAAGGGTCTTATCAACCACCAAGAGACTGATTGGCTTGAGATGGCTTTGTGTCCAGGAGATATAAAGCACACAAGTAGCTGAAAGGATTTACACAAGTCTCTTGTCCTTTCTACATATGCAGCAAGGGTACAAACCACCCAGATACTCTCAGTCACTTCATGCTATGGAATCCGGGATAAGCTCTGGCCACGTGGGCCACTTGGCCTGAGAATGACTTTTTCTTTACCTTTGTTATTACTAAAAGTAGTACCTTGTAAGATTCTGTTTTCCTATTCCTCCAACACGAGCAGTGCACTTCTATGAGGCTGATGAAACATGCAAGCAAAACTGCGGTCAAAACAACAGTTATTTGGGTAATAGTGCAGAAAACCTTCGCCGACTCCTATTAGGTATGTCTTATAATTGCATGCTGCTAAATTGAGTGTGAAGTTACTCTGCCATCTTAAAGATTAATGGATAAGAAGCAATGCCGAGATTGTTTGTCACGGGCTGATATTGTCATGACCTGAGTAGCAGGGGACATACAATCAAGTAGCCGGCGGAACTTGTGCGGTCGCCGGCTTGTTTTGAAACCACTGGTAGGGGAGACTCAATGCAGACTCAATGTCAAACTTGGCCATCAGGGCCCCTTTACTAAATACATGTACATGTGCAGACCATCTTCAACGTAAGAGGGTAATCCTCGGGAGAAACCTCTGTACTACCTTGGTTTTAACTTTGCCTAATAATGATTTTTAGCCTCATCAAACAGTCACATACCGAGCTTGGTCTGCCTGTGGTGTTATTAATTTTTTGTGACCCCATACCAGCCAGTTTACTCCCTCTGAAAGCAATGATCTTGTATATAAGCCACACCCACGATTTTGAGCCCATTATTTTGAGAAAAAGATGCAGCTAAGATGCATTATCCATCATTATCATATTTTCATGTGAAAGCTCACCAGGTATTTCACTGGTCTTTATATAATAAAATGATTATTAAGCACAGCCAAGCAACGACGCAAAGCCACAAAGCAACGCTTCAATGAGCTACACTTTAAATTAACCAAAAGAAGGATCATGTGTATTTAAGGCACCCGTCAACTGAGTATGAACTAATAGTTTCGGCTGACACTCATTCGACATGTTGCGCAATATGTCAACTGCTACTGCCCGATATTTAAACCGATATGTTAACTGACACTTGGCCACTAAATAGACTTACAGTTAATCAATTTGTTGACTCTCAGTGCAGGTCAATAGTGTAACATGCACTGTACATTTGTAGCTGTGAGACAAAGAACTTGATGGCATCTGAAGAACACAACGCATTTAATCACAGTGAAAGCTATGTCACCTACAGTTGATCACAGAACAGAGAAAAGCCTGCCACCAGGAACTTTACATATCCTTGAGCCCAAGGGCCTGGAACTAAAAACACCAATACATCCCCATTTGTTTATCAACAATATAAAAAAGGAGGAAGAAACAAAATGACAAAGAATGCTTTGTATTTCTCGGGAACCTTGTAAAGATGCAGTGATAGATTCTTCCATCTTCTGGGCACACATTGTAGGATCGAGCCTTAAACCATTTGGACCAGCCCGGCAAAAGTAAAACTGTTTCCACATCTCCTTTCTCTAATGGGTGCAATTTCTTAGCTCCTCTGTCATAGTAAATGGCTTTCTTGTGTTTCCTTGTTTGCAATTTCTGTATCACTTTAGGGACAACTTTTGGCTAAGGCAGCTGACCAGCCAAGGACAATAAAGAGCGAGTCCTATGCAAAAGAAGACACTGTGCCGGAGAACTTAATGTGCCCCAATCTGTGCCTGACTTTGCTGTCTCCGCTTTTCAATTGGACTGGGGGAACGTAGGGGATGTTGTGATGTGCTCAACCTTAAAATCTTTCGCAAACTTCTGAAATGTGAGGCAGTGTGGCCCAGTGGTTAGGGCGCTTTCCTTGAGATCCGGGGATCAAGACCCGCTCTGACCACCTGTTGAATTTGATCCTGGTAGTCCCTGGTTCAACTTCCCAGCTGCACTTGTAAATAGCCAGTTGGGATTCTTAACAGTTGTTGTTGTTCTGTTCCCTCGTTTCGTTGTGTTTCATTGCCCTGAAAAGCCCCTATGGGGAGCGGTCAATTAAGTATGTATGTATGTATGTATGTATGTATGTAAATTCACTGCAGTCAAACTGCAGACCATTGTCCGTTGTGAGCCTCTCTGGAAGACCATATCTTGGAAAATGAGGCTTCAGGTTAGCAATAACCTCTTTGGAGGTCTTGGACACTAACACGTCTAGCTCATAAAACTTGGAATAGCAATCAGTCATGACAAGGTACATGTAGTCAGTACCAATGAGCTCAAAGAGGTTTGCAGAGACGCTTTGCCAGGGTTTTGTTGGTATTTCGTGGCATACAGTCAACTTTACAGTTTTTTCTGTTGTGCTGGTTTGTAACTATTACAGATACTGCATCCTGCGATGAACTCTGGGATCTGCTTGTACATTCCTGGCCAGTAATTTAAAGCTTTCTTAGCCTTCCTCAGACAGCCCTGGACACCCAAGCAGCTTGCATGTATGTTGTCAATAATACACTGTCTCAAACTGTGTGGTACCACGATTCTTTCACCCTTGAATGCAACACCATTCTGAACTGAAAGTTCCTTCCTGAATTTAAAATAACCACGTAGAGGGAGGGGAACAGCTGCCAGATTTTCTGGCCAGCCCTGCTTGATAACAGCAGTCAACAACTCAAGCTCTGCATCCCTTTCCGTAGCAGCTCTCAGTTCTGACAAAGTTACTTGACGAATTGGTACAAACTCTGCCATATTCACATGGTCGGTTTCCACTTTGGTTGGTGACCTCGTCATTGACAATCCACACATCCTCTTTGACTTCTTCATTCTGATTGGTTGAAGGGAGGTACGCTCTGCATCTCAATGCCCTTACTATAAGCTACTTTCAAGTCAAACTTTAATCTGTAATTGCAACAGCATTTGTTGCAGCCTCTTCAATGCACTTAGCAGACTCTTCTTCATAATAGACACCCGGGGTTTGTAGTCAGTTTGGATCAAGACCTTTCTTCCATAGACATAGCCCTCAAACCCCTCCATGCCGACGACAATTGACAACAGTTACTTTTCAATTTGGCAAAATTGACCTCAGTAGCAGTGAGGGCTCTAGATGGATATACCACATCTTTATTAAGTAAGCATGCTGCAAGACCACTCACAGATGGGTCACATTGGAGCACAGTTTTTTTTTTTTACATGTATCAAAGAACTTGAGCACTGGAGCATGAGTTAAGACTTTCTTTACTTTCTCAAGGCACTTTCCATGGACTTCCTGCTCCCACACAAATTCGTTTTCCTTCTTGACTAGCTCTCTCAACGGGTTGACTAAGTCGGCTAGCTCAGGGGAAAACTTCTGCAGATAATTTATCATGCCAAGTATTCACTGGACATGTTGCTTGTCTGTGGGGGCTGGCATGTCATTAATGGCCCTCAGGTTTCTGATTTTTTAGATAGGTGCTATAAACGCAGGTATATTTCGAGGAAATTGAACATAAGGGAGTTGCTTGAAAGATCAGACTGTCGTATTTTTAGAAAGGCCATGAGAACAAATTTGCCCAAGCCTGCAAATAAGAACGGGTCATTGGACATATTTGTCTGGTAAATTTGAGATAAACTACATGTGTATGAACACATGTCGTGATGTACTTGAAACGTTCAAACTTCTGAGAATCATACGAAAAGATATGTTTTTCATCCAGCTCTGTATTATGGGGTTACACAAGGTGTCGATTCAGGAATTCAAAATGCTGTATTTTCAAAACGAAAGATGTTATGGAAAAGCAAAAAACACATATTTTGTAGCTCATCTTCAACCATTGTTTAGATAAAAATTCAGAAGACCTCGCAATTTTCAGTTTAAATACTGTATTTTAATACATTGGTCTGGAGAAACTTTAATTTATAAACTCGTGGCTTGTATTACTCAGTCTGGTAGTTTCGATTGGTCACCAAGAAATACCAGACTACTATATTACGCGACTTAGGTTCAATGAGTAGCGTATCATATGTAAATGTAGTGAATGTTCCAAGGAATTTTGTATTTCTGACAAAGTGTTCCCATTTGCCCAAACTGTGTCACGCATGACCATCACCTACATGTATGATTATTTCACTTCTTCATTAACAGTTTCATCTTGCTGAGAAGAGCAGTTATTTCCCCGTGGAACTTTAGACATTTGACTGTAATCTTGAAAGATTTCCTTAAAATTCCTCTGAAAGCGACTGAAGAATAATTTGAATAGCAGCAGTGGTGTCTTCCCACATGAATCTTGACAATGATTTTACTTCAGAAAACCTTGCACGTGATTCTGATCATGCTAAAGCAGACGTACTTTCACGTCTGACGTTTAATCAAGAAAAACGAGGATTTTCCTGTCAATTAAATAGCAGGCTACCATGTTTTGGCTGCTAACCGCTATGGACAATGCAAAAGATTGAACCATTTGAAAAAGTTTTGAAAAATTAAAAAAAAGAAAAACAAGAAGTGAAAAATTTGAGACGCCAGGCAATTTATTAAGTGGTCTGCCACAGGCATCCCACTAAATAAGTGGGGACATTTTTTTTTTGTCTGACCAGGGTGGCTGCATGTCAGGTCAAACCTTGTCCCTGACCTGACATATGACAGGCTTCTAGCAAAAAATCATTTGCAGGCTTATTCACCCCTTGTGAAAATTTTACCAGAACGGAATTTCACCAATTACACGCTAAGAAAACCAGGCTTCTATCATCCTACAGTGACAACAGAGCACTCGTCCTATGTGAATAGACTTATTTTTAGATATGATATTGATTCCTTGATGTACATGCAAATAGATGTGTGCAATTGTTCTAGAGCTCTTAACTTTTTTTATTTGATTGTCTTGTAACTTGAGATATGTATTTTTTCTTTTGAATTGATTAAAGACATCATTCATTCATTCAGCTTGTTTGGATCAGCACCGGGGCCCTTGGAGGATACGAGGTGACCCATGTAGGTGACTTCCTTCTGTCTGCTGTTCAAACTGCATCTTATCCACATTCAACTTGATGCCTTTCCGCTGGCTGCGGCTGAGCACCTCTCTTAAATTCCAGTCATGATCTTTAAAGGCTTCCTCATCTGTGTCCCCTGATCCAAAGATGAAAATGTCATCTGCAATAGCCTTCTGCCCTGGTAAGCCTTCCAGTGCCAAATCAATTCGCCTCTGAAATTCTTCCGGAGCTGGATACAACCAAAACAGCATATGCAGCAAGTGGTATCTTCCCAAAGTTGTTGCAAACGTGATTGCCAGACTGCTGGGTTCATCCAGTTGGATATGCCAGAAACCATTTTTTGCATCTAATACTGTGAACAAGCGAGCCTTTGCAAGCAGGGGAAGAACACCATCTACAGTATTGTGGGCAAGGGATAATGGTTTCTGTGAAGTGTCTGATTCAGAGGCTTTGGATCAATACAGAGTCTAATGTTACCATTCTCTTTTGTGCTTACTACAATTGCTGAGATCCAATCAGTGGGAGAATCAACTCTTTGAACCACTCTAACGTGAGACAACTGGTCCAGTTCCTTTCTAAGCCGCCCTTTTAGGGCAATTGGCACCCTCCTCGTTGGCAATTGAACTGCTTGTACCGTCTGGTTAATCTCCACGTGGAGTTGCCCCTCCAATTTCCCTTCTCCTGAGAAAACATCCTTGTAATGGGATAGGCAATTCCCCTTTGTGAAAACTCCACTCTCAACAGCATTGCAGTCCATGGCAAGTGTATTCTGTTTGTTAATAGTCACCAGTTGCAGGTGCTCACTAGCTCTCAAGCCAAGAATGGACTTGCATGCGCCAGTAACAATATAAAGGAACTTGAGGCTCTTGTTCTTTGGGTTCACCACCTTGAAACATTTCTTGCCCAAAGGTTTAACTTCTGATTTGTTATACATAGTCAGAGTCACTCATGTTTTCTCCAGGTCATCCAGTCCGTTCTCTCCATACACTTTTTGCACTGTTTTATCAGCCATAATGTTCACAGTTGATCCACTGTCAAGCTGGAACTTCTGTTTTCCATTGACAATTAGGGTGGCAAAGACTTGGTTGTGGTTGCCAGCTCAGGCTACAGAATTGAGGTTTTCTTCAACTGCAATCACTGCTAAATACTCTAGACTGCACAAGTTTCCCCATGCAGGACAGTTTTTTTTTTGTCAAAAGGGTGTTGTCTTGCACAGAACTTACAGACCATTGTTTGACCTGGTGACTCACTGATAGGCTTGGCTGGTGGACTAGTCTTGTTTCTCCCACCCAGATGCTTTTTTTCCTCCTTCACATACATGTAGCAAACGTCTTCCTGATTTATGGTTTTAAGCTGTCTTGCTGAAGTCTCAGAGGATCTGCATATATGTATACATTTACTTAAGGTCAGTTTACCTGTCTGAAGAAGTTTCTTGCAAGCAGAATTATCACTAATTCCCATCACCATTCCATCACAAATAAGTGAGTCTGTGAAAGTCCCATAATTACGAGTCTTTGTGAGTTTTCTCAATGCTGTAACATACTGTACATGTATGTAGGCATCAACTGATTAATGTGTCTCCTGGTCCCTATGGTTCAAAACATATCTCTCACAAGTCTCATTTCATTCCCCAATGCAATATTTCTCCATCTTTGTAATAATGATCTCTGGATCCTTTGGTCCGAAGTGTCAAAAGTCCATTGCATCAATAACATCCAACACATCTGAACCTATACAGTTGAGCAAAGTTGGATTTTCTGGGTCTCTGAGTTGAGTCATAGTTCACACTCGGCTAAAACATTGCCACTTCACTGCCAGATTTCCTCCGCTTAAGTCTAGTTTTTTCTGGAAGTGGTATATTTACAGGCACAGTGATCACAGCAGGCTGAGTACCCGTCAAATTTTGGGCAGTAGTAGTATTTTCTCCTTCACTTGAGGTTGACAAAATTAATATTCAGTTTTAATTACCACAAGGACAGCACGAAGCAATGGACAGTAATCACAACAATGACTCCAAAAAACCCACCAAATCCTCTCGTTCCACAAGAACAAACAGACAATTTCAGCACATCCCACTTCTGACACCATGTAACGTAGCTGTGAGGCAAAGAACCTTGACAGAATCTGAAGATCACAACTCATTTAATCACAGTGAAAGCTACGTTGACTACAGTTGATCACAGAACAGAGAAAGGCCCACCACCATCTGGGAACTTTACTTATCCTGCCAGAGCCCGAGGGCCTAGGACTAACAACATTGTTACAGATAGTGTTGCACGATATGTCGACCGACATGTCAATCGATGAGTCAATGATGTTCCACCGATACTCTATCAACATTCAGCCACTTCTCTACCATCACTTGTTACAGCACGTAATCATTCAGGACAATACCCAGAAGATATTGGACGGACAATGGAGTAATCAGTTTGCTGATGCCCTCTGACTGACTTAGTCACAAAATTCATTTTAACCGTCCTGTTTTGCCTTTTATGAATGGAAACAACGAATATTATCAGAGAGAATAAGTAAAAAAGACTTGTGTCTTAACTATTACAAATATGGTCAACTTATCAAACGAAGGAAAGTTACTGGTAACAAAAATCTGCGTACCACAGGCAGTCGGGCCAATAATTATAATTATAACTGAAAGTCAACCAGTATATTGCCGGTTGAGGACTGGCTGCTGAGTGTTAACCGATAGACCAATCAAGTGTCAACCAAGTATCGACTGACATGTCAAAGGAGTATCGGCCAATACATGGTCAAGCGTCGGTCAATATGTCCACCGAAATGTTGCCCGAGACACCGGCGACATGTCAACCATATGTTGGGCGACATACATGTATCACACTGATGTGCAACCGACATAGCGAGCGACAGTACGTAGTCGGCCATGTGTTGGCTGATACTCAGTCGACATGTCAGCTGATTTGTTGACGGTTACTTGCCTGATGGTATTGGTTGATACTCATTCGACGGGTGCCTATAGGACATATGATCACCTTGGCACTACTGAGTCCACTCCTGTTCATTAATGTTTTGTTTGAAGTAATGAAATAACGCAAATGATATGCCATTATCCCCAGATCAATATTATTATTTAATGGGCTACAACAAATGCACAATGGAACAAAATGATGATATTACCTTGACACTATTATAAATAAGTACATACTTGCAATTTCCTGGAAGTTCCAGTCAGCATATGAATGAGGAATGCTTTAAATAGAAGAATATATAAATAGTTTTCCAGGTGAACCCTCAACTCCATGAGAGGTTTTAAGCAAGAAATTCAGTCTAAAACAATTAAATAAGCTTAAGCTTTAACACCAGACTCAGGAATAAACAGAGTTTGAAATACGTAGTTTTAAGCTGAGATTGCGCTTGTGAGCTTCAAGTGACTTGCCTCAGATAATGAATCTAAATGACTATAGCTATGTTTGAGCCAAAATTGCAAAGTCTGAAAATTTGGCGCAAAATAATTAGCTTGGTACCTCAAGCAACCTCTGCCCAAGGAACTCGAGCACCCTAAGCAACCCAAGCACATCAACAAATCAAGGAAATAAAGCAAGTCGAACAAGGAAAGCACTTCAAGAAACCGAAGCAGCTCGAAAACAAGACAAGCACTGTACCTGCATGTTAACCCGTTGGTAGGAATATACATCGGAACGTATACGATACAATATATGTTCGCATACACCACGTACCAAGCAAAAACGGCTCTGAGCTATTCCTCCCGCAATTATGGCTTCAAGTTTGGAGCATTATTTGGATCAGGTTTGAATTAGTGGTGTATTCTCTCATGATTGGTCATTGGAAGTGCGATTTAAAAGGTTGACGTGCAGTATTTTTTTTAGGTTGAAAGAGGGCTTGTTTCAAAGAATGGAGACATTTTAGCGGTGAGATTGAAGCACATGCGAAGTTTCATTGCGTGAGTCGAAATGTAACGAACGTTAAAAAGCGTAAAAGCTCAACCAGCTAAGCGATCGACTAATCATTCGTACTTTTGTGCAGGAGGTCACGGGGTCGAAGCCCAGCTGAGGAGCAATTGCCGTCTTAGACCCCAGTTCTATGTAAACTATAGTAATATACAATGTACGTTCATGTACATGTACATGTACATTGTACATGTCTGTCCGTGTAAAAGGACGTACATAAAAACATGGGACCCCAGGTCCATGGAACAATCGCTGTGGACCCGGTCCATGGACCATCCCTGTGGACCACCCCTCATTTTAAATTCCACATGCTCTAATGGGTTTTTCAGTGACTGATTAACCCATTGACTCCCGGGGGTTCCCCATTGACGAGTGAAATCGTCTGGCGTTAGACAGAGTATGGCCGGTATGGCTGGTTTAGGCGTTACAGGTTAACCCATTAACCTAAACCAGCCATACTTAGTATTTACTCTGTCTAACGCCAGAGAATTTTACTCGTCAATGGGGAAACCCCAGGAGTCAATGGTTTAAAAGCAGAAAAATTATATGATGAGAGAGAAGTGACCTGTGCACTTGTGGACAATTTAAGCAGGAGCCCATGACTAGGAGTGAACATAAGCCTTTTACAGACCAATCTATTTTTAGACTACCTTTTCCTCAAGAAGACAAAGACAGGTTTGGTCCGGTGGTGCCATAACGTCAGGTTAATTTCTTATGATTTGTCATTGGGCTCCTGCAGGAGTCCCATTCACGCGAAATTCAATCCAAGAATAAATCGCGGTCTGCAAAAGCACTGCAGTTCGCTCCTAGTTATGGGCTACTGATTTAAGCAATTGTCTCTTCTAGGCACCTATATCACCTATTTGGTGGCCCCAAAGGAATTAGTCTATAACATGCATTTCAAATAATTATACATTCATTTCATTCATCAAGTCCTTCACCGCAACAAGTGAGCCCAACAAATTGACCTTCTCTTCACAGCTTAGTTGGTACTGAGCATTGACCGTTCTTGCAGAGGCCATGGGTTCAAATCCTGTTGGAGTCACCAACCTCGTTTCCATGGTCTGTCTTGTAACTGGCTACAAGAGAAGGGGTGGCGAATGGTATCTCGAAAAATGTGGGTCTCGGAAAATTTTAGCAGGATCTCAAAATCTCAAAAGCGTTTTTGATAAGTGTCAAAGTCTCGTTTTTTCATGGTTTGTTCTTACCCTTTTTGAATCTCGAAACTTTTTATGAAGGAGTCTTGGGCTCGGATTTTTAACTAGGATCTTGGCGTCTTGGCGAGTCTCGGATTTTACCATTCGCCACCCCGAAGAGAGACCCTGGCAACGAGGTTGCCAAAATTAATTTTGTATGATGAGATGAGCTTTTCTTCTTTTGTCTGTATTTTAACACCCTTTTAGTGCTGAGGTCATTTTTATTGTCTCTCTGTGCATCAATGCAAGCATTTTAGTAATTTTAAATGCTAAAAAAGTTGTAAATGGTTTGTTTACGTGTATAGCAGAGTGCGGTTAGCTATCCAGCTAGTTCACCGACACTCCACTTTTAATGGGGACATAGTTTTTCAGTGAGTGATTAACCCATTGACTCCCAGGGGTTCCCCATTGACGAGTAAAATTGTCTGGCATTAGACAGAGTAAAATACTAAGTCTGGCCGGTTTAGGCCGGTTTGGACATCAAAGGGTTAATAATCTAAAAGAAACAATTCAAACTTAAAGGAACACGATCAAGTACCCCAACTGGCAGGAGGTAACCAGCTGGCTATTTGAAAAGCAATTGGTAGAGTTGAATCCGAGTCAACCGGAAACAAATCCAAACCAGAGGTTAGAACGGTATTTGAACTCAGGGAAACTAAATGCAAACCCAATGCCCTAACCACTGGACCCAGGTCACCTCCCTTATAGCTTTTGTCTCATTGGTTAAAGTGCCCTTGTGAAAAAAAAAAAAATCATTTCTTATTTTTCTTTGGATTTCAAAACTACCCTATGTTAACTAAACACTAAGCAACCAAAGTTTTAATCCTTGATTTCAAAAAGACACCCGTTTATTTTAACTGGAATTTTCCTTTTATTTTAATGGTGCATCATTACTAACTTTAAGATCTTGGGAGAGCTGGATTGAGGAGAAATGATGTGAAAAGCTCACTAGTTTAAGAATGCAATGCTCGTGTACGCCACAGAATTAATACCCAGCACAGGAGTTTTGGGCTTCCAGACTTTTAAACTCGCAATTTGCATATATAACAAGCTGCATTCACACGCTGAAATTTTAAGCTAGTGAGCCCTTGAAGTCACTAAATTCCCTGGATCCAACCTTCTGAGGTCCAATCGGTCAGTTTTGAACGTGGGTAATGGCGGACCATGAAATCAAAGCTGAAATTTTGTGCCAGTCAGGTGTTAAGCAAACACACTTTGAAAATCTGAAGAAAAAAAGGAAGTGAGTTTTTTTTTTTATCAAAAATTGAGCATGTGTATGTCTTACCTTGATCTTGAACTTACATGAAAATGGCCATTGAATAGTCTAAACCTCATTGGCTTTGAATGCTACGTGTTTTTTTATCACCAAGGGTGTTAAGGAGAATTTATTGATGTGAATGATATTGTCAGTAAAAATCGTGAATATTTTCGTCGAAGCCTTTGCAGAACATTGATCAAACAAACATCTGTGTGCTCAATGTTAATTCAAATCAGTATGCTATCCTAAATACTGTAATAATGATTTTGTAAATGTTGCAGGAACTGTTTTCCTTTCACCATCCTCATGTAGCAAGCTCAAGGCTCCGGGTGAGCTAAGTTCACAATGTGTTTTATGTAACCAAAAGGCCATAACCAGAAGTATTGACATTTAATTCTCCAAACTGTTTAGTGCTGAAGTAGGTACAAGGTCACACACTACTTTTAGTCTTTTATTATATGGGCTCCAAATGGTACAAAACAATGGAAGACCTGTATTAACTGCAGGTTGCAGGTCATTGTTTCACCATTGCTGAAAGAACCCAAATCTTTACCAATGCTAACATTAAAAAATAATGTTTAAGCCTAAGTTTAGCATTTTTGTGAAAGTTTGGGTTGTTTTAGTTATGGTAGTAATAGTAATTGGAAAATGGATAATTTTGATTGTTTGTTTGCATGGGTGCTTGGATATATACTGTATTCGTTTCTTGTGTGATAATGTAGTTTCTCACATATGCGAGCAATTTGTTGTAAAAAAAAACTACCTAACTAAATATATGTAGTAAATATGGGTAATTTATACCATTACCTTTCTTATATCAAGGTTTAGATATAATAATTTTATTAAAGTTGATAGTTCAGAACTCTTAGGCAGCTCTGAAAAGGTGAGAATTTGTTTCACAATAATTCAAATTCAATTTCTTCCATGTCTTGTATCTGAATCAAAATTTCAATCAAATACAGGGTAATTTGCTCCCTAAATGTAAATTGTAAGCTGTGATGGTGATGTACTGTACTTATACTCACCTTGCAGTTACCAGATGCCCAGGCAGGTAGAAATTATGTGAGAAGTGGTTTGAACAACCGTACGATTAGATGACCGCAGCCCACTTAAGGTAAAAGAGGTGTAAAATATAAAATTAATGGGAGAAGTGTTGGATTAGTGGTTCCAGCACTTTCCTTTGACTATTATTTGGTGGATTCTATTCACTGAAGTGGCTTCGTGTGGGTTCTTTTGGTCCTCTACTCAAGGGGTTTTAGTCTGCATGGTTACTCCGTCCATTGTTCCAATCTCACCAAAGACTGAGATTTCAATCTGCTTTAAGTTGCTATGATTTGTCCTCTCTCTTCAGAGTGAAGAGCAGTTGTGCGCAGCAGTTATGTCAACAGCTTCAGATTTGAAGGAAAAAACTGTATTACATTATATGGGCAGTATGCTACATCTGGATGCCAGATCTGAATTTAAACCACAAGCTAGGCAGTGCTGCCATACCTAGCCATGTCTGCGGAATTACCATAAAACTAAATAAAACTAAAGAAAATGTTGTCCTTCCAATAGCTTCTACAGAATTTTTAAAAAAGTGACGACACATTTGAAATTAAATTTACAAGACATTTGTCGTCACTTTTATAAAAATTGTTGTTAGTCTGCTTCTTTCCAGATCTTCTATAGAATCTTGTATAGTCCTATGGTCTGTATCTGTGTGTTGTTGTCTGTGACTCTCTAGCATAAGACCTTGAAGGATCTTGCAAATTACCACACAAAATGGATTTCTGCATTCAGCTCAGCACCTCCCTACTGCATGCGTCCTTCCAGTAGCTTCTTCGTTGCACCTCTGAGTCCCTTTGAATACCTGCTCAGGACATCCATTATGATGTTAACTTGGTCAATCTGATAGCTTTGTTATTGCTTCTTGAGTTCCCAGCATAAGGGGGCGTTTGCTGATTTTCGGCCCAGGAACAGTTAATCTCCAGCATAGTGATAGTCTTGTTCTGCTAGTCAATGATCCTAAGGTCTCCTCTGTTGGTGTGCACTTCTTGTGTGGTAGGCGTACACTGGTACATCCCAATATCCCACTGCCTGATTGTTTTCGTAGAGTGGCTTTGGTTGTATGGGGGAGTACCAAGATGGGTAGTCTCTATGAATTGCCGGTCTTTTAGGCGCTCAAAAAAAGGGATCCATGCTGCATTATGGCTCTCAAGGTATTAAGTTCAGTTTATGCAAGCTCACTGCAGCCATATTTAGCATGTGTGCTACTGACTCCACTACTTTGTTGCCCATGTTAACAATGTGTTAACGATGAAACAACAACGATATAATTGAATGTAAGGAGAAATGTAGACTCGGAAAAATATCCGAGTCTCAGATTGTTTATATCGGATAAACTATGGGTTCACAGCACAAAAAAAGTATGTTTGCCCAATGGGTTGTTTTGATTTCCTGGATTTACTCAGTACGACCTGTTTGTATATTCTTTAAAAACATGTACTTTATTAATTATGTGTATTCACAGGGCAGTTTGGGCTGAAGCTAATGCTGATTATGTGGAAGCACGTGCAGCCCAGTCAGTAGTTGTTCAATATCCTTTCATAAAGTAAAACATAATGTGTTGCACAAAGGAGATGAGGTAAGATTAATGTGATCATTGTGCGAACCACTTTTTATAAGCCCAATGTAATTCCAG
The DNA here is from genome assembly GCF_036669925.1 of Montipora capricornis. NCBI lineage: Eukaryota > Metazoa > Cnidaria > Anthozoa > Scleractinia > Acroporidae > Montipora > Montipora capricornis. The sequence continues at coordinate 26,730,853 of NC_090889.1, forward strand.
GTAGAAACCAAAATATGGAGAAAATCCCATCATTTGATTCAGATGCAAAACTCTACCTGGAAATTCTTATAAAGTTGGGAGTTTAAATCAGCTAGGGTTAAAATTAATTCTGTCGGCCGACTGTTGGCCGATTTTGCCACAAACACAGACTACCAGTCGGTCGACAGTCGGCCGACAGTTGGTGATCTGTCGGTAACCTTAGTTTGAAAACAAATGGCTCTATTTGGAGCCACCAAATAAAACAAAGCACTGACCAGCACTTAATTTTGAGCAGATTTAAAGAATCAGGGGATTAATTCAAGTTGGCAGCTTCAGAAATTGTGTACAAATTATGTAATTGAAGTGTAGTGGTGGTGTTCTCGACAGGCTGATCCTTTTTGATAGTTATCCACATTTATTGAAAAAGAAAATAACATGATTATATAAAAATAATAGCACTTGGAAACCAACTTTAGAATGATTAATTACCACCTTGAAACTTTACCTGTACTAGTCTAGATGTCGGAATTTTATGGGCAGAAAAGTAAGATTGTATAGTGGAGTACCTTTGTTCTAGCTATAATTATTTCTTTTTTGCAAGTTTTTTGTCTTAACAAGTGAAACATCTTTCACCCGTGCTTTCCAGAGTCAGAAAGATGAAAACTGGTATGTTCATATACTGGAGAAATTTGTCGATTACTTTTCGTCATTGTTACAAAATTTTTCTCTTTTGAGTGTTGTCATGCAAAATATCTTATGAAAAACTAACTTAAGGTAAATGACCTTAAGTTAATTTTACGAGCCTCAGGGTAACTTGTGACAGTCAAAATTGTGGCCCTCGGTGCGCACCTTTTATCTCTCCTTCCTCTGTCAATGCTTCATTTTATGGTATTCAAAGCTACGGCTACATGGAACAGAGGAAAGTTGAAACACGTCAATCAAATGATGGGGTCGAAGGCCACGCACTAACCGACTGAGCTATGCCTCTTGATTAGCACAATGTTTTTTGCTTTTGGTATTTAGCCGCTTTTTGAAAGAGTTTTTCGTGTGCTACTTGTAGAGAAATTAAACAGTGATTTTTTAATAGGAAACAATGTTATTTGCATTTTCGACAATAATACTGTCACTGTCTTGTCATTGCTATCATGCAGCAGCATCATAGAAGCGGAGGGCTTGCCCAGACTTCATAACCCTTGTCTGCATTTGTTGAAACCTTTAATCTTACATCATTGGTGTCAGTTCAAGGTTATTTGATAAAAAAAACAATGTTTTGGCCTCCATTGCTCAAGAATCACTCACCATTTCGATTCTTCCTTACAGTACTTCCTTGACAATGCCCTGAACACATACTGTAGTTGTAACATCAAATTGCCAAACTTTTCAGCAGAGTAAGAAACGAGAGTCAAATTTACTGACTCCATCATCAGGCACAACAAGAGAATTCTAGCTTGTATTGTATAATTGATTTTGATGCTATGGATATGTAATGTAAAGAGATTAGTGTAGAGGATTAAAAGAGAACTGGGTATTTTTTTTTTTATATATGTTTAAAGAGTCAAAATTGAAGCAACTGTTATTAATTTTTCAAACATATTTACGCAGAGAGCAAACTTTAAATCAATGTAAAAAATGGGAAATGATTTGTTATCCTTAACCTTTGTTTCTTTTTCTGTCTTTCCTTTTCTTCTCTTAGTTTGTTTGTTTGTGCTTATGTTAAGTATTGTAGATAGTAACTAATTATATTAATTATAGTAATGTTTAATATAAATATAATAAAGTAAAAAAAATAAATAATAAACAAAGATCCAAAAAGTTATTAATTTTTCCAGAACCATCTTGAGAACTGTAGAGGAGTTCCCATTAAGTGCATCAACAATTGCAGAAGAACAGATATTCCAAGAGATCAGGTAATCACCAAATTCTACGGTTTTGTTCTTTTTGGATTCACCAACCATTACGTTGCCTGTAGCCCTCGCTGTGCTCTTGCTGTTCCTGGCTCAAGTAGTTTGAAACTATTGTTCAAAACCATTTTCCAGGAGACTATTCAATAATTATTGATTTTGATAACGCTCTCTGATTTATCTGTTAACTGGTGCTATAGACCCATGATACGACTAGAACGTAGTTTCTACCCTTTTTCTGGGGTTCTGATCTGGTCTTCATTTCCGGTTTGCGTCAGTTTCTTCGGCTTTTTATTTTGTAGATGTCAGCACATGTGGATGTTGATGGGGATTGCCCTTTAGCAATTGTACCATGTCAGTACACTGATATGGGGTGTAAATTTAAGGTGAGAAATTGGTTTCACCAAGTGTTGTCAATTTAGCCGATTTACATGCTGTCTCTGATTACGTCACAAGTGCACGACTTAACTTTAATTTTACGCGCAAAATAGCAATCTGGCCTCAGTTGTTCTTAAAACCTTTGATAACTTTATCCGGTGGATAACTATCTTTCAGTTTCAATCTCTGCAAAGATTTCAGCATTTGCCCTCGTATTGTGAATATGCACACAGTAAGAACATTTAGTTAAAAGGTGAGTAAGAAATTTTGGCCCACGTTTAATGCGGAGTACCAGTATACCGCATACTCTGGATATTGACTTATCCACCACTGGGTAAAGTTATCCGCCCTTTGCGAAACTGGGGCCCATTTCTCGAAAGACTCGAAACCTTTTCGCGCCCGGAAAGCCATGTGTAAAACTGCCACCCAGTAGTTTTGGAAAGCCGATATTTTAAGATGTTTTCAAGATACCAAGTAGCAAAATAACTGTGAAGTTTGACGACTTAAATCCTCTCCGTTCTTGAGATACAGAGGGAATTGTGACACCCGAGAAAGGCCCAAAAAGTTTCGGGACTTTCGAAAAATGCACCCCTGGGGCTCGCTTCTCGAAGGTCCTGAAACTTTACGGGCCATTTCCGGGTGTCACAATTCCCTTTGTATCCTAAGAACGGAGAGGATTTAAGTCGTCAAGCTTCACAGTAAGTTTCCTTTTTGTTACCTTGAAAACATGTCAAATGATCGGCTTTCCAAAGCAAACGGTTGCCAGTTTCACAAATGGCTTTTCGGGCCCGAAAGGTTATCGGACTTTCGAGAAACGGGCCACAGGCCCCAGTAATTAGAAGGGTGGATAGCGCTATCCACTGGATAACTCAATTGGTTTTGCTAGTGTTTAGAGCAGTTTTCAATTGAGTTTCGTAAAACCAAAACCAAAGTAATTACTTTGGCCAATCAAAAAGGTCGGAGACAATCCAGTTAACCAATCAAAACTCGAAGTAATTGCACGTAGCCGACACAAAGCGCGGGAAAATATGCACGCGCAAGCCACGATTGGTTTTTGTTTCACTTCTGATTGGTTGAGAAAGTGGCGCGAGAGCTTTGAACCAATCACTGAGTGAAGTAATCATAAACCAAAGTAATTCACTAATTACTTTCGACACAATTGAAAACCACTCTATCCGCTGGATAGTGTTATACACCTTTCGAACAACCGAGGCCCTGATCTGTAAAAACGATTTTTTAAACTTGGGCTCATAGTTGCTTTTCTCCT
>NC_090889.1:26746877-26774377 GCF_036669925.1 Montipora capricornis
CAACTGAGGATCCTATGCAACAACAGGTTTCAAAATTAACAGACCCACTTCACCTTCTTGGTACGTTATTGACTTACCTAATTTTCCTCGCACACTGCACCCCCCTCCCCCCCTATCAATTTTTGTTAGCAGAACAAAAAATTGCTGGAAACTTGAACAATTAACCTTGAAAAGGGGAGAGGGAGGGGGGAAGTGGGAAAGGTTTGAAGTTCTAGATCCAGTGGGTATTGAAAGCTAGAAAAGGTGTTTTTTTTAACGGGAGTGTCTCACTAATTTTGCAACCTGTTGTCGTTCCCCATACATAATTATTATTGACTATTTTGCAATGTTACTGCTTTTACGCGTGCTATCTTATAATTACGACGAGCAATTGGTACATATCTAAATGTTAGTTTGGAAACGCCTATTTTTCCATTTTTGTGTTTCTCGACGAGCAGTCAGTACATATCTATATGTTAGTTTTGAAACGCATACTTTTCTATTTTTGTTTTTCTCACGAATTTTCTAGTGATTACAAATAGTATTTTAAAGGGTAAATGTGCTTCAATATTACAATTTCCTTAGGAATTTGCGGTTTCATGCTTATCGATAGCTTCTAAATGTTCCGTGAGGGAGTTTAGAAAACTGTAGAGTGCACGTTTTTAGACAACTCCTTAGTTTTATTCACTTAAGGCATTATTATAAAATTGCGCACTCTTAAGGTATATTCAGCTATTATTGTTCGGCGATCGTAGAATCTACTAGTTGCTATAATCTATCAATGGATATCCTATCAAGCTATCTTTTGGCGTGAGTCGTCGACCGAATTAGAACCCATCACCATTACTACCACCGCTACTACTATTCTGCTACTTTCACTACTGATCGCTACAAATCTACTTGTACTACTACTGCTGTTACATCGTAAAATTATCGTCGATTCTACAAATTGTCGTTACTTTGTAACTCAAGGTAACTGAGATTTTGAACTTTGATTAAATTTGGTGTACATATCTCCTAGCAGTGGAGTTCGATTTGTCTATTACCTCACACCAAGTGAGCTACCCCTGTAATTGTTGAAGATCACCGGAGTATTTCGCAAACTCTAGAATCTTAGCAATTACACACTTTATCGAAACGTGTTCTTAGCCATGAGCTTATGCCGGAGGCCTCGTTTATGACTGGCTGATGTGTCTGAATTGAAATCTTGAAATCGCAGGTGGAAGTCCCGCCTAGAATATTAGCTGGGGTACTCCCTTGTTTAACGGCACGCCTGTGTTTGTCACACACACAACAGAGATCAACAGATTGGTTTGCTCCCAACTGAAACTGTTCGGATCGACTGTAGATTCTTTGGTCATATTTAAAATTTTACAGTTATTCATGCAGTACTTAAATTGTGATCAGGAACCCATGATCGTGGGCGTCCGGTTGTAATTTCGATAGATTGACTGAAAATTGAACTTAAAACAATAAGGGAGATTTTGCGGTTCTGGGGAACAAAAAGAAGGATTTTTATGAGTTTCGTGATGCCTTTTGTCTAAAACTGAATTTTAATATATCGAAATTGGGCTATTGGGTTTGAAAGAAATGGCTAAGAACTATCAAACTAACATTCTGTCAAAAGATAAAACATGTGTGCTGTATTTTTCTGTGTAAAGCATCTAACACATTCTTTTGACATAACTCAGAACGCCATTGCGTTCATTTTGATCAATTGCAAATGCATTTTGTATACAGTTCGTCTTTTGGAAGAGCAAAGAGAAGATATGGAAAAGTTACGAAATGGAACTGATCCTTCTTCTCAAATTGTGTTACTCTAGTAGTCGTGATCTCTTCGCTCTTTTACGCACATTTATATAAACAACACTACCCGGACATACCCAAGGACATAACCTTGGATTTTACTCGTTAACATCTCTAATCGTAATATTAAAACCTATCATGAGAGTTGATACGTAGTGTGTGATACTTCATGCTTGTTTAAATTACTCCACCCGATGACGGGTTCAATTAAAGTGAACCATGCATGTGAACGGTGATTATTTGTTTAATTATAGTGTTGGAGGAATTAAGCAAAAACGTCAAAGCAAGAAAGACATCAAGTTTAAGAATATTTCCATCTCAGCCATTGCGATAGGTCAAAATAACCAAAAAAACCCGATAAAATTATCATTATCGCACGTAAAAAGATCTCCACTTAAAAAAAGCCTTGACTTTCTTCACACACAAACGAGCAAAGTTAATATTTCAAGGGGGACCAACCAAACCTACCCTGAACGCAGACTGACCACTTGAAAGAACTTATAAGTTGGTTATGATACCATTTCTCAGAAAAAATTGTTCAACGAAGAAAAAACTACAAAGGTAACAACTTAAAATAAGCCAATTTACCTGATCTAGATTAAGAAATCCTTTAAATGCCGGAAATTATTTGTGTGAGTCCGCGTTTGGAATTAAAAGCCAAGTGTTGAGGCCACAAAAAGCAGCTTCAAATTATCAGTTGATTTTCATGACTGACGAACCTGTAATTTTGTTCATGTGAAGTTTAGTCGTCCTATTTGATAAATCTTTGACAAGTTCCACTCCAAAGTTATTTTACATGTAGTTATCTTAGAACCACTTTAAACCTGACTTATACACGATGCTTTTGTGCCAGAAGTTTGCTACTGCTAGGTAAGTGTGACCTTTATGATCGAATGACGTCACACTTGTTGGAAAATACTTGTTCTCAATGTCTTGATACATTGCCATAAACTTAGATTCCGAGTGCACATACAAAACCAACTCTCTCGAATAAAAACCGCCGGCGCACAGGAACGTTTGACCACACATCGTAAACGTATGCAAGGTCCTAACGTCGAATGGTTTTGAAAAAGTTTGATTCGCATTAACAAACTTTTCACCGTCCCACTTGTAAATCACAATTGCATTTCTTGTCGCCAATGCAAGGAATACAGTATCGTCGATTGTGAAGGACTTGAGATCCCAGACTCCGTGGCCAAAGATCTGAGGGAATTTCGGGTCGATAAATTTCTTTCCCGACCATTTCATCACGTCTGAAGAATTGGAAGAATCCGAATTGTACCTGTTTGCAAAACCAATAAATGTTTCGTTGTGTATTGTTAACACTGTACTTGCCCACGCGTATTGTGTTCTTATTTCCTGTAACTTCTCAAACTTATTGTCCTCCCACTTGTAGATGGATGAGTTTATATCGAAAGAATTCGTGACTGCAAGGAACAGTTCCGAATGTATTTTAAAGAAGTTAAAACTGCTTGCTCCGGATGTTGAAATGTTCTGGAAAAGCTCGAAACTGTGTCCATTCCACTGGAAAACGGAAGAATTCAGATTGTAAATACCTTCATGCCAATAATTGGCGATAGCAATGTAATGTTTATCAGCAATCATAAAGTATTCGATGTCCCGTGCTCCAATGGTGTCTATGGTCTGGTGAAGGGTAAAATTTCCAGCTGACTCGTTTAGTTTGTAGATGAAACTAGAATCATGCCCCTGAGCGAAGGCCATAAACAAACTTCCATCAATAGTGAACACTTCAACATCCCGGGCTGACTGTGTTGGCAGGTCTTGATATTTTGTGAAGTAATTCAATTTGCTGGTACAATCTTCAATTGATAAATAAAAGAAATGTCTCATTATTTTAAACCTCCGCACAATATTAAATAAACAGGATGATATTCCCCATGTTCAATTTGCGGGAAGAAACTTTTTTGTTTTCAAAAATGGTTACTTTTCACTATAGGTACGATTTCAGGAAGATACTCAGGCTTTATTTTATCGTGTTACTTATTAATCTGTTAATGGCATCAGTGCAGGTCTTCAAAATTTTTTTAAGTGAATCAATTTGCTGGTTCAACCTTGATGAATAAAAGAATGTGGCTGTATCGCTGGGGCATTACCCATACAATATTAAATAGCCAGGATAACATGAAAAAGTTTTTTTCCCACAAGTTAAGTTTGCTCTTAGAAATAAACTATTTTTAAAAGTTTTTATTTTTAGCTTTAGCACGATTTCGAAAGTGTTTCATTCGTTTCGGGAAGAACCCCAGATGTGAGTTTTTTCGTTTCATTTACTGACCAGTAAATGGCGTCAGTGTCACGTACGATGAACATTGTTAGCTTGCTTTAAAATGTATGAGTTTTTCGCCTTAAAGCAGTCCTGACCTGAAAGATTAGGATTTGCCGTTGACATATATTTTGCGTTAAATTGCTACCATGGCCAAAAAATCAATTCTGTTTTTTTCTTTGGATTTCAAAATTATGTTAACTTATCACTAATTGACCCAAATTTGGAGCCTTGATTTCGAAAGACACCTGTTAATTTTAACTGGAATTTTCTTACTTAATGGTCCACCATTACTAACTTTAAAATCTCGAGAGAGCTGGATCGAGCAGAAAATGACGTCAATTCTCACTGGCTCAAATAGTGCCCCTGTGACCAAAAATCATTTCTTAATTTTTCTTAGGTTTTCAAAACTATGTTAACTAAACACTGACCAACCAAAGTTTTAAGCCTTGATTTAAAAAAGACACCTGTGTTTTAAACTATAATTTTCTTATTATAATGGTCCGCCATTACTAACTTAAGTTCTGGAGAGAGCTGGATCGAGGAGAAAATGACGTCAAAGACTCACTAGTTTAAGAATGCAATTCGTGTGTACGCCGCAGAATTAATATGCAGCATGGGAGTTTTGGGCTTTCAGACTTTAAAACTCGCGGTTTGCATAAACAAGAAGCTGCATTTAAGCTAGTGAGTAAATGACGTCACTTTTCCCTAGATCCAACCCTCTGAGGTCCAATCAGTCAGTTTTGAACGTGTGTAATGGGGGACCTTTCACTCAAAGTAAACAGCCTTTGGATAAAAATTCAAAGCTCAAATTTTTCCCAGTCAGGTGTTAAGCAAACACACTTTTAAAATTTGAAAAAAGGGGAAGTGAATTTTTGAACATAGTAACACTTTAACTCCTTGTGATTTCGCTCCAAACAGGCGGCACAAGTTGCATTAAGTTCCCCGAATTGTCATTTTCCTAATGGTTGATTCCTAGTGATTCATGAGTAGTTCAAGTCCTTATACGGTGGGCGCTAACAGCTAGTTTTGCACTTTATATCGAAATTACGATTTTGTCAGTTTGCCCCCACAGAGGACTGCAACTACCAGGGACTCAGTGGGAACTTACCATTAGCAAAATGCGTCGTTGGCAGTTGATTGTCCAGCGGCCGACCTTATGAGAGGAATGGGTCCATTTAACAAATAGATTCCATGTTGCCGTGCGTCTGTTCAGTAATAGATCACAGACGACAGCCGAGTAACACTTAGCTATTGTACCTGTACATGGCCGTCCATCTCCAGTAAAGCCTGGCTTGCATGTGCAGTTGAAGTTTCCAGCCGTATTTGTACAAATTGCATTTTCATTGCAATCATGGCTCCCGGTGTTGCATTCATCGATATCTTAATGAGAAAATGATACAGGTACTCAAAGTTTCAAAGTTTGATAAAAGTCATCGAGCAATTCACTTTGATCTTTGTTCACCATCATCAACTATGATGACTGTTTGAAAGGCGCCTCAATGACTTTGAATTTGAATGTGCGGCTATAAAAGCGAAAGAATTACCATCCTATTTTATATCGGACTGATACTTCTGACCAACCTTTGGCCAAAAAAGCGAGGGTCGAAATGAACTCAGGCTATTGAATTTCCAATACGGCTAAAAGCGAGGAACACAACTGCTTTTGCACTTGAACATGAAAGTCCATTTTGAAAATCACTTCTGCTTTGGCAGAACCTTCTCTTTCCTTCTTCAACTTGATAGCTGCCACACTTAAACGTTGTACGTTCCTAGGAAAGCAGCAAAAAAAGGTGATGACATTAGCCTGTCCTTACCGTTTTCACACTTTTCTCCTGTAAATCCCGGTGGACACTCACAGGCATAGTTCTTCTCAGTGTATCCCAAAACACACTTTCCATTCTTGGGGCATGGATTGTAACAGCAAGGATTCTGATGAGGTAAGATAATCATAATATATCGAATTCAGTTCAGAGCACGAAGTTCCTTGGCTCAAATGTATGAGTCGCGAGATATTTGTCTTACTTTTTGGTTTGCCTTCCCTGTTAACATATACTCAATCGTTTCCCAACACTGTAGTAGATTAAGATATCGAAAAATCGTTTTATAGGATTAGCCATGTCATTTCCACGTTTTGCTGCACTATTGGTGAGTGTAATTAGTTTCACATCCTATAAACGAATCACTTTTAATGCGGGAAGTAAAAGCTGAGATAAAACTGAGATTTAGCTTGACAACAAAAGCAAAACAATACCCACACCACTTCAGTTATGCTGAGAAGGGGTGAAATCTGGCCCAATCGTTTCAATTTAACATGAGATACCTTTGCGGCTCTGTATGTCCAACCCTGTCTTGGCTTGAGATCTTTCGGGTGCTGGCAGTGGTCCGAATCACTCAGTTCACAGATGACGCTGCTTGGAGATTTCCCGCTACCAATGTTGACAGACACACACTTGTTTTCCAAGAGACACCAATGTTCACATCCGTATTTTCTCACAGTGAAATTCATAAACACGTGTCCTTGAAAGTATTGGCCCGTTTGTAGAGGAAGAAGGTGGATGGTTCGAGGGGAACAATCTATGCAGAATGACACATGTCACTGACGCTTATCTAGTGCAAATGTTGCAATTTTACACAAGCAAATTAGGAAATCTGAAGACATCACTAACAGCCGAAGGTTACAAAATATTGGCGGGAAATAAGTAAAGTAAAGTAAAGTAAGTAAAGTAAGTAAGTAAACCTTTATTTATACACGCTTGCCCCGTCAAGTTAATAATTATCCCTAAAAGCTGATTTCCATAAGGGGCGAGGGGTTAGAATAAAATGAGCAAATCGAATAACTTATAACTATTTACAATTATTTACAGTTTGTTTTTTGTTTTTTTGTACTTATAAATTACCAGCTAATAATTCTATTCACTAAAAATATTTCTACTTTCTCCATGGTAGGAGAGCAGCAAAAATCAGCTAAAGGTGCGTGCATTAATTTTACTATTAAAGATTGAAAGGGTGTCAGATTCACCGTCGAAGTGTAGCAGGAAGCGAGTTCCACAATTTTGCTTTACTCTAGCAAAAACGTTTTTTTTTTTCGATATTCATTTTTGGGTAGCGGTATCTGCAGTGAGGTGGAGGATCTCCTAAGTTTATGACCTGATATATCATTCTTACTTATGAAAAGATAAGTAAGGCATAAAGGAGCCAACCCATTGACTATTTTACACATTTGCTTTGCCTTTGGCTTAGCCCGTTGAGTTTCTAGATAATCCCAGCCTAAGAGACCTAAAGCCTTGGTGGCGGGAGTATCATTAAATAGATTCATTAATCAGTCGAGCTGATCTATTCGGAAGTTTCTGGAGCCCGTTAGCTAGCCCCTTCCCTAGGTTATCCCATACTTCACTACAGTAAATTATGGTGTGGCTGGATTAAAGCAGAGTGTCTCCCTCGACAAACTCCTGAATTTGCCTGAAACCTCCTACTCCCGAACTAACTCTTTTGGCAACATTCTGAATGTGCCTTGTCCCAAGATAGATGCTGGTCGATATCTTTTCCAAGAACCCTCCTACTATGGTAAACCTGTTTAAGATTTTCTTCCATTAATTTCAATACACGGTTGAGACTGTAAGTTTCTTAGCTTGTAGTTAGAACGGATTTGCATATATTCTGTTTTTACTACATTTAGACTTAATTTCATTTACGCATAAGAGGAAGAAAAGAGGGCCAAGAATATACCCTTGAGGAATACCACAAGTAATTTGTGTTTCCGACATTGTTCAGATGACATCGTATCATTTAACTGAAAATGATTTTGACTTGCAGTTGCTCCAAGTGCAGTGATAACATATAGTTCACACTTGCGCAGCAGAATCCTGTGATTGACGGCCTGTATAAAATGCATTTTTTAAGTCCAAGAACACAACAAGGTTAAGCACTCTCCTATCGATATTAACATACTAGCTGTTTGAGCTATCTAAGAGAGCTGCAGCAGTCGAGTCAAGTTTACGGAAGCCAAATCGATGATACGAAAGAATATTTTTAGATGTAAGGTACTCATATATTCATAAGTTCTGTGGAAAAAGGTTTGCCTCTGACTCTTGATATTTTTCAACAGACGTTTCAGCAAATTCTTAAGCATTCATCAGTGATATGAAAGCGAAGTTCGTTATCATACGCTATTTAAAGTAACGTAGCGCGAAGCTTGCGCACGTGGCCATGCAATTCATGCTCACGCGATGCCTTTGTAGGCTTCTGGAAGTTCGATATGATCGTTGCCAGCGTTCGGGTCCAAAGTAGAGTGCCAGGCTTCGAGGAAAAGTCGCTCGCGGTAGTTAGCTTCGAAACCAACAACCTTGACGTAGATACTTTTTTCCGTTACTTGGGTTATTACTGGGAAGATAGAGATCGGTCTTTAATTATCTGGTGCAGTTTTTGGCCCTATTTTTAAAAGAAGCAAGACTCTGGCAATTTTCCAATCTTCAGGGAAGAAGCTGCTCGAGACGATGGCGTTTTTGAATATATATGTTAATGATGGAGAAATAGCATAAGCCGCAATTTTCAAAAAATTTCCAGAGATTTTGTCAATGCCTGTGGCTTCCGAGTTTGAAAGACTCTTCAAAAGCTTGAGATATTTGCCGTTAGACACAAGCTTAAACTGGAGTGACAGGGCTTCGCATACTGCTCAAATGAAATAAATGAAGCAGTAAATTAACGACAGACAATGATATTCACGTGACTTTGGAGTTTATGACACATGATCTTTTCTTGTAATCTCCTTTTCAAAACCGTTTTGTCTCCAAAGCATTGATTATCTAATTTCTACGACGGAATGGCTTCTGATGAATTGATGCCCGATGTTACAAAAGTTGTCAAACTTAGTTTTGAACTAGGGGTTACGTTTATGCAAACGTTGGCCGTGTAGCACTCATATTTCAACAGATTGAATTAACTATGAGAGTGTGATGTGAAGTGCTATTTTCTACCCATGTAAACCATGTGAAAGTTAGTCTTACCAATGGAAATGGGCCCACACAAGGACAGAGAAAAACTCTGACCAGGGAGGAAAATGAACCCACGACCTTCGAGTTAGATCACCGCTGCTCTACCGACTGAGCTACAAGGCCAGACGGGAGCAGGTCGTGGGAATTGAAGATGTCAAATTCACGGCATTCCCACCCTGATCAGAGTTTTTCTCTGCCCTTGTGTGGGCCCATTTCCATTAGTAGGGCTAAGGCTCACATTTGTTTACATTGGTAGAAAATAGCACTTCACATCACACTCTCATAGTTAATCGCATCAGCTTCCATGCTCTAGAAGAGTTCCTGAATTAGATGTTGACAAGAACTTTTTTCTCACCTTGATTAGCAAGTGTTTTGATCTTAAGGCAAGCCATCCAAAGAAAGGAGATAACCAGCCAGTCGAGAACAAAAGGGTGATAGCGTCTCATGTTTGGAGCATCAGACACCATAAAGCCGGATACGACTCTAAGAAAACTTGGTCAATCGCGAAAGGTTTGCCGCCCTTATATACGTTAAATGTCTTTTGAAGGCATCATTTATTCATCAGTCGGTAATGACAATTGAAGGAATTGTTTTTCTAATGATCTATATAAATTGAAACAGGGCCCAAAGTAAATATGTTGTTTACTATGTAAGAAAACGATTACCTGGATGCGTCATACCGAGCAAACGATTTCGTCGTTTAAGCTTGTTCTGTCTAGAAACTGAGTACTTATGGTGGATGCCTAATTTCTTCATGTACATAGCGTGCAGTTTTCTGGCATCCGATGACGCCACAGTTATTGCGATTAAAATTGGGCTGACGAGTGGAGATATAACGCCAAATTAAGATATAACCTCGTCAGTTATTTCAGTTTAGATTAGATCACCATCCTGACGGGAGTTTTTTTTATTCCTTGTGTGGGCCATGCCATTTCCATGTCTAGAGATACGCAGAGAGTAATTCAATGTTTTAACAGACGCTGCATTTTATATTCTTAGGGGTTTCAACAAAATTTGAAGTTTGCGGCTGGTTTAAGTAGGGCAACCAATTGTATCAACATGAAGTTTAATGTTAAGCCGCAGTTAGGTTTGAAAAAATTTGCCTTTTTTTCAATTTATTGAACAAAGTGGCCTACTTCTAGGCTTATTTTAAAAATTCACCTGGAGTTTAAAACTATTTGTTTCCGTCTCTTTTGGCGCGCTTTTCTGTTTAAACCGTTCTGAATTGTCATGAACTGTAATTGTTTCTTCTTTGTCTTGACAAGTCATATAATGGCTATTTTCACCTGTTCCCTCCACGGGCATATTCATGTTTAGCGGCATATGAGTAAGGAAATTAATTAAATTAATGACGGTCACCTCTTCACAGTTTTCCATTACCGCACTGATGTCAACAAATTTTAAAATTATTGACATGCAGTACATATTTAAATTAAAGTTTCCTTGACAGAATCATTAAGTTGGCATGGCAGCTTTGGGCGCTTACGATATACAGTGTATAAAATTTTCATAAAAATTTGAACTGCGGAGTTTGTAGGTCTCAGTGAAAGCGATCATTTCACTTATTAGAACCTAGCCGTACGACCAGGGTTAAAAGTTTGGGAATTAGTAAACAATAGGAAGACGAAAACGCCAACATTTAAAAAAAAAATCTACTGGACAGTTTTCGGTTATTATCAAACTAGACGAAAATCGACATTTTTGCCATTTGGGAAAACCTGTGAGACGGATTTAACTTTTTTTTTCTATACTTGATTACTTTTTCTTTCTCAGGAAATCCTAAGGTGCTGTCACACAGCTAGTTTAACGGTCTTCCAGACCCCCTCCAGTTGCTCGGTCACTATAATGATTTTTAGTGTAAATACACTGGAGTACGTACGAGGCGACGGACGGACAAAATGGCTGCCAGTAGTCGTTTTGCCACTGTAAATGAAGATGATTTTCGCGTTTAAATGTTTTTTTTTCTCTTTTTTGAAATAATCACCTGTGTATTTATACTAAAACAATTATTCGCCTCAGGCTCAGTGATTATCGGTGAATATTTAACAATTATTCGCCGAAGGCGAAGTGATTATCGGTGATTAGTATAAAACTAGAGTGCCTCTCTCGACAAACTCCTGAATTCGTCTCAAACCTCCTACTCCCGAACTAACTCTTTTGGCAACATTCTGAATGTGCCTTGTCCCAAGATAGATGCTGGTCGATTACTTTGCCAAGAACCCTACTATGGTAAACCTGTTTAAGATTTTCTTCCATTAATTTCAATACACGGTTGAGACTGTAAGTTTCTTAGCTTGTAGTAAGAACGGATTTGCATATATTCTGTTTTTGCTACATTTAGACTTAATTTCATTTACGCATAAGAGGAAGAAAAGAGGGCCAAGAATAGACCCTTGAGGAATACCACAGGTAATTTGTCTTTCAGATGACATCGTATCATTTAATTAACAATTATTCCATAAGCGCGCGTTGGATATGAGATGGTAAATAATCAACGAGGCGCGTAGCGCCGAGTTGGCTATAACCAGTCTCATATCCAACAAGCGCGAATGGAATAATTGTTTTATTAAATTCCTTCAACTCCAAAAATTTGGAAGTACGAAATACGAGCGGAAAAAGAGAGCAAATCCGAGCGAAATCGAAAAAAACTTGATGAGAACTGATGCGATGTTGTGTAATACCTTGTTGTTAGACAGACGCAGGCTCATGACAAAAACATTTCTTGCCTTTTCGCGTACTTCTAAACGTCGGAATTGATCCAAACTTTCCACAAAAAAAGTTTTTTTTCTCCTTTTTGGCTTTATTCAAAGAGTAATTTCGCGTTCCGGCGAAAACATTTTTAGTTTAGCAACGCTTAACGCAATCATTTACCATATAAGGTCAAACCAAGGTATATGAGCTGATAGCCGCAATTGAGTGAACCAATCAGAGCACGCGAAATGCATTATCCGAGGTTGTTAACTGCAAATAATTTTGACTTGAGGTTGCTCCAAGTGTAGTGCTACCATATAGTTCAAACTTGCGCAGCAGAATCCTGTGATTGACGGCCGGTATAAAATGCATTTTTTAAGTCCAAGAACACAACAAGGTTTAGCACTCTTCTATCGATATTAACATACTAGCTGTTTGAGCTATCTAAGAGAGCTGCAGCAGTCGAGTCAAGTTTGCGGAAGCCAAATCGATGATACGAAAAAATATTATTAGATGTAAGGTACTCATATATTCATAAGTTCTGTGGAAAAAGGTTTGCCTCTGACTCTTGATATATTTCAACAGACGTTTCAACAAATTCTTAAGCATTCATCAGTGATATGAAAGCGAAGTTCGTTATCATACGCTATTTAAAGTAACGTAGCGCGAAGCTTGCGCACGTGGCCATGCAATTCATGCTCGCGCGATGCCTTTGTAGGCTTCTGGAAGTTCGATATGATCGTTCCCAGCGTTCAGGTCCAAAGTAGAGTGCCAGGCTTCGAGGAAAAGTCGCTCGCGGTAGTTAGCTTCGAAACCAACAACCTTGACGTAGATACTTTTTTCCGTTACTTGGGTTATTACTGGCAAGATAGAGATCGGTCTTTAATTATCTGGCGCAGTTTTTGGCCCTAGTTTTAAAAGAAGCCAGACTCTGGCAATTTTCCAATCTTCAGGGAAGAAGCTGCTCGAGACGATGGCGTTTTTGAATATATATGTTAATGATGAAGAAATAGCATAAGCTGCAATTTTCAAAAAATTTCCAGAGATTGTGTCAATGCCTGTGGCTTCCGAGTTTGAAAGACTCTTCAAAAGCTTGAGATTTTGCCGTTAGACACAAGCTTAAACTGGAGTGACAGGGCTTCGCATACTGCTCAAATGAAATAAATGAAGCAGTAAATTAACGACAGACAATGATATTAACGTGACTTTGGAGTTTATGACACATGATCTTTTCTTGTAATCTCCTTTTCAAAACCGTTTTGTCTCCAAAGCATTGATTATCTAATTTCTACTACGGAATGGCTTCTGATGAATTGATGCCCAATGTTACAAAAGTTGTCAAACTTAGTTTTGAACTAGGGGTTACGTTTATGCAAACGTTGGCCGTGTAGCACTTATATTTCAACAGACTGAATTAACTATGAGAGTGTGATGTGAAGTGCTATTTTCTACCCATGTAAACCATGTGAGCGTTAGTCCTACCAATGGAAATGGGCCCACACATGCACAGAGAAAAACTCTGACCAGGGAGGAAAATAAGCCCACGACCTTCGAGTTAGATCACCGCTGCTCTACCGACTGAGCTACAAGGCCAGACGGGAGCAGGTCGTGGGAATTGAAGATGTCAAATTCACGGCATTCCCACCCCTGTCAGAGTTTTTCTCTGCTCTCGTGTGGGCCCATTTCCATTAGTAAGGCTAATCCTCACATTTGTTTACATGGGTAGTAAATAGCACTTCACATCACACTCTCATAGTTAATCGCATCAGCTTCCATGCTCAATAAGAGTTCCTGAATTAGATGTTGACAAGAACTTTTTTCTCACCTTGATTAGCAAGTGCTTTGATCTTAAGGCAAGCCATCCAAAGAAAGGAGATAACCAGCCAGTCGAGAAGAAAAGGGCGATAGCGTCTCATGTTTGGAGCATCAGACACCATAAAGCTGGATAGGCCGACTCTGAGAAAACTTGGTCGATCGCGAAAGGTTTGCCGCCCTTATATACGTTAAATGTCTGTTGAAGGCATCATTTATTCATCAGTCGGTAATGACAATTAAAGGAATTGTTTTTCTAATGATCTATATAAATTGAAACAGGGCCCAAAGTAAATATGTTGTTTACTATGTAAGAAAACGATTACCTGGATGCGTCATACCGAGCAAACGATTTCGTCGTTTAAGCTTGTTCTGTCTAGAAACTGAGTACTTATGGTGGATGCCTAATTTCTTCATGTACATAGCGTGCAGTTTTCTGGCATCCGATGACGCCACAGTTATTGCGATTAAAATTGGGCTGACGAGTGGAGATATAACGCCAAATTAAGATATAACCTCGTCAGTTATTTCAGTTTAGATTAGATCACCATCCTGACGGGAGTTTTTTTTATTCCTTGTGTGGGCCATGCCATTTCCATGTCTAGAGATACGCAGAGAGTAATTCAATGTTTTAACAGACGCTGCATTTTATATTCTTAGGGGTTTCAACAAAATTTGAAGTTTGCGGCTGGTTTAAGTAGGGCAACCAATTGTATCAACATGAAGTTTAATGTTAAGCCGCAGTTAGGTTTGAAAAAATTTGCCTTTTTTTCAATTTATTGAACAAAGTGGCCTACTTCTAGGCTTATTTTAAAAATTCACCTGGAGTTTAAAACTATTTGTTTCCGTCTCTTTTGGCGCGCTTTTCTGTTTAAACCGTTCTGAATTGTCATGAACTGTAATTGTTTCTTCTTTGTCTTGACAAGTCATATAATGGCTATTTTCACCTGTTCCCTCCACGGGCATATTCATGTTTAGCGGCATATGAGTAAGGAAATTAATTAAATTAATGACGGTCACCTCTTCACAGTTTTCCATTACCGCACTGATGTCAACAAATTTTAAAATTATTGACATGCAGTACATATTTAAATTAAAGTTTCCTTGACAGAATCATTAAGTTGGCATGGCAGCTTTGGGCGCTTACGATATACAGTGTATAAAATTTTCATAAAAATTTGAACTGCGGAGTTTGTAGGTCTCAGTGAAAGCGATCATTTCACTTATTAGAACCTAGCCGTACGACCAGGGTTAAAAGTTTGGGAATTAGTAAACAATAGGAAGACGAAAACGCCAACATTTAAAAAAAAAATCTACTGGACAGTTTTCGGTTATTATCAAACTAGACGAAAATCGACATTTTTGCCATTTGGGAAAACCTGTGAGACGGATTTAACTTTTTTTTTCTATACTTGATTACTTTTTCTTTCTCAGGAAATCCTAAGGTGCTGTCACACAGCTAGTTTAACGGTCTTCCAGACCCCCTCCAGTTGCTCGGTCACTATAATGATTTTTAGTGTAAATACACTGGAGTACGTACGAGGCGACGGACGGACAAAATGGCTGCCAGTAGTCGTTTTGCCACTGTAAATGAAGATGATTTTCGCGTTTAAATGTTTTTTTCTCTTTTTTGAAATAATCACCTGTGTATTTATACTAAAACAATTATTCGCCTCAGGCTCAGTGATTATCGGTGAATATTTAACAATTATTCGCCGAAGGCGAAGTGATTATCGGTGATTAGTATAAAACTAGAGTGCCTCTCTCGACAAACTCCTGAATTCGTCTCAAACCTCCTACTCCCGAACTAACTCTTTTGGCAACATTCTGAATGTGCCTTGTCCCAAGATAGATGCTGGTCGATTACTTTGCCAAGAACCCTACTATGGTAAACCTGTTTAAGATTTTCTTCCATTAATTTCAATACACGGTTGAGACTGTAAGTTTCTTAGCTTGTAGTAAGAACGGATTTGCATATATTCTGTTTTTGCTACATTTAGACTTAATTTCATTTACGCATAAGAGGAAGAAAAGAGGGCCAAGAATAGACCCTTGAGGAATACCACAGGTAATTTGTCTTTCAGATGACATCGTATCATTTAATTAACAATTATTCCATAAGCGCGCGTTGGATATGAGATGGTAAATAATCAACGAGGCGCGTAGCGCCGAGTTGGCTATAACCAGTCTCATATCCAACAAGCGCGAATGGAATAATTGTTTTATTAAATTCCTTCAACTCCAAAAATTTGGAAGTACGAAATACGAGCGGAAAAAGAGAGCAAATCCGAGCGAAATCGAAAAAAACTTGATGAGAACTGATGCGATGTTGTGTAATACCTTGTTGTTAGACAGACGCAGGCTCATGACAAAAACATTTCTTGCCTTTTCGCGTACTTCTAAACGTCGGAATTGATCCAAACTTTCCACAAAAAAAGTTTTTTTTCTCCTTTTTGGCTTTATTCAAAGAGTAATTTCGCGTTCCGGCGAAAACATTTTTAGTTTAGCAACGCTTAACGCAATCATTTACCATATAAGGTCAAACCAAGGTATATGAGCTGATAGCCGCAATTGAGTGAACCAATCAGAGCACGCGAAATGCATTATCCGAGGTTGTTAACTGCAAATAATTTTGACTTGAGGTTGCTCCAAGTGTAGTGCTACCATATAGTTCAAACTTGCGCAGCAGAATCCTGTGATTGACGGCCGGTATAAAATGCATTTTTTAAGTCCAAGAACACAACAAGGTTTAGCACTCTTCTATCGATATTAACATACTAGCTGTTTGAGCTATCTAAGAGAGCTGCAGCAGTCGAGTCAAGTTTGCGGAAGCCAAATCGATGATACGAAAAAATATTATTAGATGTAAGGTACTCATATATTCATAAGTTCTGTGGAAAAAGGTTTGCCTCTGACTCTTGATATATTTCAACAGACGTTTCAACAAATTCTTAAGCATTCATCAGTGATATGAAAGCGAAGTTCGTTATCATACGCTATTTAAAGTAACGTAGCGCGAAGCTTGCGCACGTGGCCATGCAATTCATGCTCGCGCGATGCCTTTGTAGGCTTCTGGAAGTTCGATATGATCGTTCCCAGCGTTCAGGTCCAAAGTAGAGTGCCAGGCTTCGAGGAAAAGTCGCTCGCGGTAGTTAGCTTCGAAACCAACAACCTTGACGTAGATACTTTTTTCCGTTACTTGGGTTATTACTGGCAAGATAGAGATCGGTCTTTAATTATCTGGCGCAGTTTTTGGCCCTAGTTTTAAAAGAAGCCAGACTCTGGCAATTTTCCAATCTTCAGGGAAGAAGCTGCTCGAGACGATGGCGTTTTTGAATATATATGTTAATGATGAAGAAATAGCATAAGCTGCAATTTTCAAAAAATTTCCAGAGATTGTGTCAATGCCTGTGGCTTCCGAGTTTGAAAGACTCTTCAAAAGCTTGAGATTTTGCCGTTAGACACAAGCTTAAACTGGAGTGACAGGGCTTCGCATACTGCTCAAATGAAATAAATGAAGCAGTAAATTAACGACAGACAATGATATTAACGTGACTTTGGAGTTTATGACACATGATCTTTTCTTGTAATCTCCTTTTCAAAACCGTTTTGTCTCCAAAGCATTGATTATCTAATTTCTACTACGGAATGGCTTCTGATGAATTGATGCCCAATGTTACAAAAGTTGTCAAACTTAGTTTTGAACTAGGGGTTACGTTTATGCAAACGTTGGCCGTGTAGCACTTATATTTCAACAGACTGAATTAACTATGAGAGTGTGATGTGAAGTGCTATTTTCTACCCATGTAAACCATGTGAGCGTTAGTCCTACCAATGGAAATGGGCCCACACATGCACAGAGAAAAACTCTGACCAGGGAGGAAAATAAGCCCACGACCTTCGAGTTAGATCACCGCTGCTCTACCGACTGAGCTACAAGGCCAGACGGGAGCAGGTCGTGGGAATTGAAGATGTCAAATTCACGGCATTCCCACCCCTGTCAGAGTTTTTCTCTGCTCTCGTGTGGGCCCATTTCCATTAGTAAGGCTAATCCTCACATTTGTTTACATGGGTAGTAAATAGCACTTCACATCACACTCTCATAGTTAATCGCATCAGCTTCCATGCTCAATAAGAGTTCCTGAATTAGATGTTGACAAGAACTTTTTTCTCACCTTGATTAGCAAGTGTTTTGATCTTAAGGCAAGCCATCCAAAGAAAGGAGATAACCAGCCAGTCGAGAAGAAAAGGGCGATAGCGTCTCATGTTTGGAGCATCAGACACCATAAAGCTGGATAGGCCGACTCTGAGAAAACTTGGTCGATCGCGAAAGGTTTGCCGCCCTTATATACGTTAAATGTCTGTTGAAGGCATCATTTATTCATCAGTCGGTAATGACAATTAAAGGAATTGTTTTTCTAATGATCTATATAAATTGAAACAGGGCCCAAAGTAAATATGTTGTTTACTATGTAAGAAAACGATTACCTGGATGCGTCATACCGAGCAAACGATTTCGTCGTTTAAGCTTGTTCTGTCTAGAAACTGAGTACTTATGGTGGATGCCTAATTTCTTCATGTACATAGCGTGCAGTTTTCTGGCATCCGATGACGCCACAGTTATTGCGATTAAAATTGGGCTGACGAGTGGAGATATAACGCCAAATTAAGATATAACCTCGTCAGTTATTTCAGTTTAGATTAGATCACCATCCTGACGGGAGTTTTTTTTATTCCTTGTGTGGGCCATGCCATTTCCATGTCTAGAGATACGCAGAGAGTAATTCAATGTTTTAACAGACGCTGCATTTTATATTCTTAGGGGTTTCAACAAAATTTGAAGTTTGCGGCTGGTTTAAGTAGGGCAACCAATTGTATCAACATGAAGTTTAATGTTAAGCCGCAGTTAGGTTTGAAAAAATTTGCCTTTTTTTCAATTTATTGAACAAAGTGGCCTACTTCTAGGCTTATTTTAAAAATTCACCTGGAGTTTAAAACTATTTGTTTCCGTCTCTTTTGGCGCGCTTTTCTGTTTAAACCGTTCTGAATTGTCATGAACTGTAATTGTTTCTTCTTTGTCTTGACAAGTCATATAATGGCTATTTTCACCTGTTCCCTCCACGGGCATATTCATGTTTAGCGGCATATGAGTAAGGAAATTAATTAAATTAATGACGGTCACCTCTTCACAGTTTTCCATTACCGCACTGATGTCAACAAATTTTAAAATTATTGACATGCAGTACATATTTAAATTAAAGTTTCCTTGACAGAATCATTAAGTTGGCATGGCAGCTTTGGGCGCTTACGATATACAGTGTATAAAATTTTCATAAAAATTTGAACTGCGGAGTTTGTAGGTCTCAGTGAAAGCGATCATTTCACTTATTAGAACCTAGCCGTACGACCAGGGTTAAAAGTTTGGGAATTAGTAAACAATAGGAAGACGAAAACGCCAACATTTAAAAAAAAAATCTACTGGACAGTTTTCGGTTATTATCAAACTAGACGAAAATCGACATTTTTGCCATTTGGGAAAACCTGTGAGACGGATTTAACTTTTTTTTTCTATACTTGATTACTTTTTCTTTCTCAGGAAATCCTAAGGTGCTGTCACACAGCTAGTTTAACGGTCTTCCAGACCCCCTCCAGTTGCTCGGTCACTATAATGATTTTTAGTGTAAATACACTGGAGTACGTACGAGGCGACGGACGGACAAAATGGCTGCCAGTAGTCGTTTTGCCACTGTAAATGAAGATGATTTTCGCGTTTAAATGTTTTTTTTCTCTTTTTTGAAATAATCACCTGTGTATTTATACTAAAACAATTATTCGCCTCAGGCTCAGTGATTATCGGTGAATATTTAACAATTATTCGCCGAAGGCGAAGTGATTATCGGTGATTAGTATAAAACTAGAGTGCCTCTCTCGACAAACTCCTGAATTCGTCTCAAACCTCCTACTCCCGAACTAACTCTTTTGGCAACATTCTGAATGTGCCTTGTCCCAAGATAGATGCTGGTCGATTACTTTGCCAAGAACCCTACTATGGTAAACCTGTTTAAGATTTTCTTCCATTAATTTCAATACACGGTTGAGACTGTAAGTTTCTTAGCTTGTAGTAAGAACGGATTTGCATATATTCTGTTTTTGCTACATTTAGACTTAATTTCATTTACGCATAAGAGGAAGAAAAGAGGGCCAAGAATAGACCCTTGAGGAATACCACAGGTAATTTGTCTTTCAGATGACATCGTATCATTTAATTAACAATTATTCCATAAGCGCGCGTTGGATATGAGATGGTAAATAATCAACGAGGCGCGTAGCGCCGAGTTGGCTATAACCAGTCTCATATCCAACAAGCGCGAATGGAATAATTGTTTTATTAAATTCCTTCAACTCCAAAAATTTGGAAGTACGAAATACGAGCGGAAAAAGAGAGCAAATCCGAGCGAAATCGAAAAAAACTTGATGAGAACTGATGCGATGTTGTGTAATACCTTGTTGTTAGACAGACGCAGGCTCATGACAAAAACATTTCTTGCCTTTTCGCGTACTTCTAAACGTCGGAATTGATCCAAACTTTCCACAAAAAAAGTTTTTTTTCTCCTTTTTGGCTTTATTCAAAGAGTAATTTCGCGTTCCGGCGAAAACATTTTTAGTTTAGCAACGCTTAACGCAATCATTTACCATATAAGGTCAAACCAAGGTATATGAGCTGATAGCCGCGATTGAGTGAACCAATCAGAGCACGCGAAATGCATTATCCGAGGTTGTTAACTGCAAATAATTTTGACTTGAGGTTGCTCCAAGTGTAGTGCTACCATATAGTTCAAACTTGCGCAGCAGAATCCTGTGATTGACGGCCGGTATAAAATGCATTTTTTAAGTCCAAGAACACAACAAGGTTTAGCACTCTTCTATCGATATTAACATACTAGCTGTTTGAGCTATCTAAGAGAGCTGCAGCAGTCGAGTCAAGTTTGCGGAAGCCAAATCGATGATACGAAAAAATATTATTAGATGTAAGGTACTCATATATTCATAAGTTCTGTGGAAAAAGGTTTGCCTCTGACTCTTGATATATTTCAACAGACGTTTCAACAAATTCTTAAGCATTCATCAGTGATATGAAAGCGAAGTTCGTTATCATACGCTATTTAAAGTAACGTAGCGCGAAGCTTGCGCACGTGGCCATGCAATTCATGCTCGCGCGATGCCTTTGTAGGCTTCTGGAAGTTCGATATGATCGTTCCCAGCGTTCAGGTCCAAAGTAGAGTGCCAGGCTTCGAGGAAAAGTCGCTCGCGGTAGTTAGCTTCGAAACCAACAACCTTGACGTAGATACTTTTTTCCGTTACTTGGGTTATTACTGGCAAGATAGAGATCGGTCTTTAATTATCTGGCGCAGTTTTTGGCCCTAGTTTTAAAAGAAGCCAGACTCTGGCAATTTTCCAATCTTCAGGGAAGAAGCTGCTCGAGACGATGGCGTTTTTGAATATATATGTTAATGATGAAGAAATAGCATAAGCTGCAATTTTCAAAAAATTTCCAGAGATTGTGTCAATGCCTGTGGCTTCCGAGTTTGAAAGACTCTTCAAAAGCTTGAGATTTTGCCGTTAGACACAAGCTTAAACTGGAGTGACAGGGCTTCGCATACTGCTCAAATGAAATAAATGAAGCAGTAAATTAACGACAGACAATGATATTAACGTGACTTTGGAGTTTATGACACATGATCTTTTCTTGTAATCTCCTTTTCAAAACCGTTTTGTCTCCAAAGCATTGATTATCTAATTTCTACTACGGAATGGCTTCTGATGAATTGATGCCCAATGTTACAAAAGTTGTCAAACTTAGTTTTGAACTAGGGGTTACGTTTATGCAAACGTCGGCCGTGTAGCACTTATATTTCAACAGACTGAATTAACTATGAGAGTGTGATGTGAAGTGCTATTTTCTACCCATGTAAACCATGTGAGCGTTAGTCCTACCAATGGAAATGGGCCCACACATGCACAGAGAAAAACTCTGACCAGGGAGGAAAATAAGCCCACGACCTTCGAGTTAGATCACCGCTGCTCTACCGACTGAGCTACAAGGCCAGACGGGAGCAGGTCGTGGGAATTGAAGATGTCAAATTCACGGCATTCCCACCCCTGTCAGAGTTTTTCTCTGCTCTCGTGTGGGCCCATTTCCATTAGTAAGGCTAATCCTCACATTTGTTTACATGGGTAGTAAATAGCACTTCACATCACACTCTCATAGTTAATCGCATCAGCTTCCATGCTCAATAAGAGTTCCTGAATTAGATGTTGACAAGAACTTTTTTCTCACCTTGATTAGCAAGTGTTTTGATCTTAAGGCAAGCCATCCAAAGAAAGGAGATAACCAGCCAGTCGAGAAGAAAAGGGCGATAGCGTCTCATGTTTGGAGCATCAGACACCATAAAGCTGGATAGGCCGACTCTGAGAAAACTTGGTCGATCGCGAAAGGTTTGCCGCCCTTATATACGTTAAATGTCTGTTGAAGGCATCATTTATTCATCAGTCGGTAATGACAATTAAAGGAATTGTTTTTCTAATGATCTATATAAATTGAAACAGGGCCCAAAGTAAATATGTTGTTTACTATGTAAGAAAACGATTACCTGGATGCGTCATACCGAGCAAACGATTTCGTCGTTTAAGCTTGTTCTGTCTAGAAACTGAGTACTTATGGTGGATGCCTAATTTCTTCATGTACATAGCGTGCAGTTTTCTGGCATCCGATGACGCCACAGTTATTGCGATTAAAATTGGGCTGACGAGTGGAGATATAACGCCAAATTAAGATATAACCTCGTCAGTTATTTCAGTTTAGATTAGATCACCATCCTGACGGGAGTTTTTTTTATTCCTTGTGTGGGCCATGCCATTTCCATGTCTAGAGATACGCAGAGAATAATTCAATGTTTTAAAAGACGCTGCATTTTATATTCTCAGGGGTTTCAACAAAATTTGAAGTTTGCGGCTGGTGTAAGTAGAGCAACCATGATTGTATCAACATGAAGTTTAATGTTAAGCCGCAGTTAGGTTTGAAAAAATTTGCCTTTTTTTCAATTTATTAAACAAAGTGGCCTACTTCTCGACTTATTTTAAAAATTCACCTGGAGTTTAAAACTATTTGTTTCCGTCTCTTTTTGCGCGCTTTTCTGTTTAAACCGTTCTGAATTGTCATGAACTGTAATTGTTTCTTCTTTGTCTTGACAAGTCATATAATGGCTATTTTCACCTGTTCCCTCCACGGGCATATTCATGTTTAGCGGCATATGAGTAAGGAAATTAATTAAATTAATGACGGTCACCTCTTCACAGTTTTCCATTACCGCACTGATGTCAACAAATTTTAAAATTATTGACATGCAGTACATATTTAAATTAAAGTTTCCTTGACAGAATCATTAAGTTGGCATGACAGCTTTTGTCACTTACGATATACAGTGTATAAAATTTTCATAAAAATTTGAACTGCGGAGTTTGTAGGTCTCAGTGAAAGCGATCATTTCACTTATTAGAACCTAGCCGTACGACCAGGGTTAAAATTTTGGGAATTTGTAAACAATAGGAAGACGAAATCGCCAACATTTTTAAAATATATATATATATCTGACAGTTTTCAGTTATTATCAAACTAGACGAAAATCGACATTTTTGCCATTTGGGAAAAACCTGTGAGACACATTTAACTTTTTTTTTTTTCTATATTTGATTATTTTTTCTTTCTCAAGAAATGCTAAGGTGCGGGCACACAGCTAGTTTAACGGTCTTCCAGACCCCCTCCAGTTGCTCGGTCACTATAATGATTTTTAGTATAAATACACAGGAGTACGTACACAGGTGATTACACAAAATCGCGCGCTCTCATTGGCTCGCTATCTCGGATTATCAGCCGATAATCACCTCGACGGACAAAATGGCTGCCAGTAGTCGTTTTGCCACTGCAAATGAAGATGATTTTTACGTTTAAATGTTTTTTTTTTCTCTTTTTTGAAATAATCACCTGTGTATTTATACTAAAACAATTATTCGCCTCAGGCTCAGTGATTATCGGTGAATATTCACCTCGACTTTGTCTCGGTGAATATTTAACAATTATTCGCCGAAGGCGAAGTGATTATCGGTGATTAGTATAAATACACAGGAGTACACAGGTGATTATACAAAATCGCGCGCTCTCATTGGCTCGCTATCTCGGATTATCAGCCGATAATCACCTCGACGGACAAAATGGCTGCCAGTAGTCGTTTTGCCACTGCAAATGAAGATGATTTTTACGTTTAAATGTTTTTTTTTTTCTCTTTTTTGAAATAATCACCTGTGTGTTTATACTAAAACAATTATTCGCCTCATGCTCAGTGATTATCGGTGAATATTCACCTCGACTTTGTCTCGGTGAATATTTAACAATTATTCGCCGAAGGCGAAGTGATTATCGGTGATTAGTATAAATACACAGGAGTACACAGGTGATTATACAAAATCGCGCGCTCTCATTGGCTCGCTATCTCGGATTATCAGCCGATAATCACCTCGACGGACAAAATGGCTGCCAGTAGTCGTTTTGCCACTGCAAATGAAGATGATTTTTACGTTTAAATGTTTTTTTTTTTCTCTTTTTTGAAATAATCACCTGTGTATTTATACTAAAACAATTATTTGCCTCAGGCTCAGTGATTATCGGTGAATATTCACCGATAATTTACTTCGCCTTCGGCTAATAATTGTTAAGGCCATGGTACACGAGGCAATTTTTCTTGCAACTCGCATCGCAACAAACGTTGCGTTGAGTTGCGAGAAAAAATTCACGTGTAACACCCCATTTTGCAACTGCAATTGTTGCGTTGCGAGTTGCGAGAAAAGTAGAACTACCCTCTACTTTTCGCAACGTTGTGAGACAAGTTGCTTGCGTGTGACATCCCGTCTGCATCTCGCAACGCAATTTTGTCAGAATGGGCCAATCAGACAGGGGCACCCAACGAGAATATAGTTCAAAACCACTTAAACATAGCATTGTTAAACGTATTTTAGTATTTAAACGGTAGATATAGGCATATTTTTATCCCCTAAAATTTTTTAATCTGTTCGGATGCCCTAGCTGAAAGTCTAGTGATCCGAAAATTATGGGAACCAAAACTTACCTTTCCGAAAATTTCAGCCAGAAAAAAGACTCCCGAAAATTCTAGGTGACCCTTTTAGGATAAAAATCCGTTAAAAGTGGGCAATTATACCATGTTTTAAAGGTTCGAAAATCCTAGGACAGGCAGGCAAGCAAGGAATTTTACAACAAATGTTCCGAAAATTCTAGATCTCAAATCGTCTTCCGAACAGATATTTTCCGAAAATTGACGTTGGGTGCCCCTGATCAGAGCTCATCTTTTAGCGACTTAGCGCGTCCGCCATCTTGTTTGTTATTGTACGCGTTGCAAGTTGCGAAAGAAGTTGCCAACGTGTAACATACCCTCTGCAACTTAAAGGGTTTTTATTCGTCATCGTTGCGTTGCGAGTTGCAAGAAAAATTGCCTCGTGTAACATGGCCTTTAAATAATTCGTATTTTCCCCTGATATGCAATTATTTGTCAGGTAAAATTACATTTTACATCAATTACAGAGACTAACACTTCAGAAGAGACATGCTGTTGCTTCAATTACACAGAATTTAAAATCTTGATCCTTTTCCTGAGTCGGAAAACTGTAGTAAGCCACATTAAGTTAGAAATTTCGTATCTGGGAGGACAAGGATCCGTTTCTCTAAAGTCCTGAACCTTTTCGGACGTATTTTGGGTGACATAAATCCCTTACTAACACCAGAAGGAAAACATCTTCAGTCATGAATCTTTGCAATCCTTGTCTTTTTGCTGGTCTTGAAAACATGTTTAAAGAGCAGCTTTTCAGGACAAGCGGATCTTACTTTCACGAATTAGTTTAGATTTTCTATCACTTGAAAAAGAAGTTGGTAGTTTTTGGTAAAAGTATTCTAATATTTTACAATCTTGTTATCCTTTGGTTTAATTATTTGTACCCTTTTTGTAATCAAAGGAGAGAAACCAAAGGAAAGTGTTTGTGGTTTACAGCAGTTATCAGTCACACACACGCCCCTCAACTTTTTTGCTTTTTTCGAAACTCAATTTGGGTCGATGTCAATCAATTGTTTCCATAAGAATAGTCCTGTTCACCTGGCAGAAGTCCAATTCATCAGGGAAACATTTGATTGAAGTCCACCCAAATTTAGTGTAGAAAAATGAAAATAAAAGTTGTTGAGGGGCGCATGTGACTGATAACTGCTGTAATACGAAAACAGTTTCTCCAATAATTTTGATTAGTTCCTTTTTTTCTCTTCTTTTTCTTAATCAGCTTAACAGGACAGGAGCTTTACCCATTGACTCCCAGGGGTTCCCCATTTCAAGAGTAAAATCGTCTGGCGTTAGACAGAGTAAAATACTAAATCTGGCCATTTTAGGCCGGTTTGGACGTCGAAGAAGTAATGGTGTTTTAGTTTTCTTCGCTTTTTAGTTTTGTCTTCGACCACCACCTCCTCTTTCTCTAATAAATCAAGTATTTTTAATCCTGGCATCTTCCTCCTCTGAAGTGTCTATTCTTCTATCAATGCACAGGGCACATTAATTGAGTACCCTGTAAATCAACTCAAATCAATGCAAATTAAATTAATCAAACATTGGTTTTTTAAGAGAGGGGAAAACCAGAGTACCTGGAGAAAAACCCCTTGCAGTAGGGTAGAGAACCTACAAACTCAACCCTCACAACACCAAGTCTAGAAATTGAACCTGGGCCACAATGGTGGGAAGTGAGCGACCAACCACTGCACCAGCCCTGCTCCACAAATTTGATTCAAGAAGCTCCTCAGATGATTCTGGTCTGAACTAATGATTTTTGTAGAATAAATATTACCTCCTCATCAGCCGACATGTTGTACATCACCCCTTATATCAATATGTTCCAATTTATTGATCAATTTCATTGTAATCTTCATCATAAAAAGCCCTTTCAATTGTATCTTTAGTGTTTCAACTTTGGATAATTGCTGGTCCAAATTTATGACTGATTTGCCTTTTTCTTTTATCCTTTTCCTCCTCCAGTCTGTAAAACAAAAGGGGAAGACAATTAACCACTTTAATTCACTATTTGTTAATTCCAGTTTATCAAATCAATATATGTTGCGTTCATCAGCAGTAAAAAATGAAGAAAAATAGAACCATCCTCAGGTTCTAAATGGATAGGTTTTACACATAAAAGAATATGAATTTATTGAAAGTGATCAGAAACTTGTTTTAATGCATAAAAATCACTTACCCACAATCATAAGTATACATACAAATTTCGAAATATCAACAAAACACAATTAAGGGTTTGTGATATTCTAAGCAGATTTTTTAAGTGGAAGCATTCTACCAGAAGTTAGAAATTGATAAAGGGAAACATCTTCAGGTTGAGGATAAAGCACGGAGTACCACACTACGGAGTAACCAAATGGAGAATCGCTAAAACTTGTTAAGGAGTAAAAAAAAAATATCATTCTTCAAAGTTGAACTTCCAAAAAAAGGTTGCCCAATTCGTGAAGCAAAAATTTCAGTCATTATAAAACCTGCCTCTCTCCTTTCATGTCTGATGTTTGACAAAGCACATTTACTTTTCTGGGAAGTGGCAAGCAGAATGATTATCTTTTTACAAAATGGCGGCTGTCCACTACAAGACCAGCACCAGTGGAAGTTTGAACTCATTCAAGGTATGTACAGTTAAAGGACATTAAACTTCCAAAAATGATTTGTGCATTTTTTTCTTACTTCTAAACTATTTTTAGGGTACTCCATGGAGTGGCATTCAAAATTTTCCCCTCAATCACATTTTCATTTACAGAATGATAAGAGTATTGTGAAAGA
>NC_090889.1:26779377-26784377 GCF_036669925.1 Montipora capricornis
GCATTCATGTTTCATTTCACACACTCATCAGAAATTACACCGTGGGAACCCGATTTACAGTGGTCCATATCTGCCACAGCAAAATGTACTTGAATGTAGCTTACAAAGTTACCATTCAAAGACCCAAAGTTTCAAGGCTCCTGTCTAGTGTCTTCCTCTTATATGCTATCAAGATCTTGTATACAAAAATTTGGTTTTATCAACGGAGTTGATAATGTAAATTGGCCACCGTACAGAGATTCTAGCTTTTAGCTTTTAGCTTTTAGCTTTTAGAATCTCTGTACGGTATCAAGATCTTGTGTTTTTCCTGTTTTCCTTTCTGCAAAAAGTGGCAAAACACCTTTTTAGCTGAGACCACAAGTTACCCATTGCTCTTTGCTAAACCACTTGCCAACAACCATGTCGGTGGTGAGATACATGAAAATTGAGCCTGCAATCGTTTCATGGAAAATATCGCATGGTCAAAGATAGCACCCAAACTTGAGATTTCATTGCTGAGAAAAGTTGCACGTTTATGTGACTCCTATTTTCTGGAAGTTTGCATTTAGTGAAAAGCGATCAGAACTAAAGTACATTCTATATTACAGTATTACATTTGATGGCATTCATGAAAAGATATTTATTAAAACATCACTCGTGAAATAGACAACCTTTGCAGTTCTTTTACTTGTCCGGGTGGGTTTATACTGTAGTTGTCTAGGACGACCGGATGACTGTGAATGTGGATCCCTGATATCGAAAAAAAGCCCATTGGATGGGTGTTGTTCAAATTTGGTACCAGTAATGTACATCAGATAAGGCACAAAGTGAGACCCATTAAGCTGTTGCCATGGCAACACTTTCATTTTTAGCTCCTCTCTGCAATGAACCAAAATTAATATCTTGGATTTTGAACAGATAAGAACAAGCAGATGGTCAGACTTGAAATTCATGTGCTGCCCATAATGCTTCACTTCTCTTTATAAGTATACCGAAAGTAAACATGTCTAATAACGACAATAATTGACAAAATCGATCCTGTGTGAAATTGATCCAGCAGCAAAAATAAAATGGTTGCCTTGGCAATAGCAAGGAGTATCATTTTGTGCCTTGCTTGACGTAGATTACTGCTGCCTAGTTTAACCATAGGCAGCCCAAGCTCGCGTCACTACAGACAGCTGTTGAGAATTTAAATGCGTTATAAGACTTTGCATGGGAAATCAAATACCGTCGATTATAAAGCCTATTTAATGCTCAATTTAACTTTCATTCAATAAAATGAATAAAAATGACTCACCTCTGGACGTGTATTCTTGTGCCTTTTGGAGCTTATTACACCGTTTCGGGAATTCCGTGTTTTCAGTGTTTTCAATGTTCTTCATCTTAGAACATTGAAAACGATGGTATTTGATTTCCCATACAAAGTCTTATAACACGTTTAAATTCTCAACGGCTGTCTGTAGTGACACGAGCTTGGCCTGCCTATGGTTTAACAACACCCATGCAATGTTTTTGGAGATATTCTCAATTTTGTGATTTATTAGTCGTGTATGGTTTGTGGCGTCATCAATTTTTGAACAAAAACTTGAATTTCTCTGAAACAAGAGAAGATTTTCCAAAATAGAAAACAGCATTCTTCATCATTTTGAAAGGTCTTTAAAGGAAGCAAAGATATTTTTTACTTCATAGGCACTTTAACGATGGTTTGTGTGTGTAATAGGCCATTTCCGAGTTGCTGTTCGTCTCTGGTTCAAATTGAGTCTTGGTGCTCAACCTTTTAAATGATAATGAGCTTGATTTCCATGAAAATACACCACTCTTTTCCATTTGAATGGTTGTGCACCAGGACTCACTTTAAGGTGGCTGAACACAGTTTTTGATACCCGTATGTTTTATTTACCTTTTTCTGTAAAACCCTTGATCCTTTGGTCGCCAAAAATGGTAGCAAGCAAGTTAACTTCACAAACTTCGGTTTTTGATAGTTAAGCTGACGTATATGCTGTTGCCATGGCAACATGAATAAATAAAATCAGGCATTTAAAATGGGTTTCATATATTTGCAGAAAATCTGGTTGTTAGATTTTCTTTATAATTTTCGTGCAACAAGCTTGTAACAATGCCTACAAGTTAACACTATTTTAATAATAATTGACAGAGAGATCTTTAATTATCCCTTGTTGAAGGTTCACTGGAGTATCTAGAATTTCCTATGTTAAAGTTCCAGTTTTTTTCAATACTCCAGTTACTTATTTCCTAAAGTATTTTTGTGGCAAGTTTCATTAAATTCTAACGAGTGGTTCTCGAGAAATACCGGTAGGTGTATTTCTGAGAAAGCTATTCTGCATTCAATCGCAATTTTTAAACTTACTATGCATGCTTGCATTTAACTGGGTTCTTCCGATAACAAAGAAAAATCTGCAAATTGTGGAGTTCTTTGCATGGTTACCTTTTCTAACATACATTTTTCATAAAAGACAAACCATCAAAACACTTTGTTGAATTATGAGGAAAAATAGTACAGATAGTAGACGCATTGAGCAAATAAGATGATTGCATTGTTGAAGCCATGGTAATTTTTTGCAATCCTTGCATGCACGCTGCATTGCGTTAGCAAGAGCGCACGCAAAAACTTTGTTTGGCCACCTTAAAACCAGGGCATACAGCAACTCGAAAAAGGGCTACTATACTGAAGGGAGATTTAACTAGTTCACCTAAATGTTAGAAATGCTGCTGAGGGGAAGGGAGATATTCAATTATGCTAGTGGAATTGAAGGGAAATTTTAACAGGTTTTGAATGGGCCTAACTAAACCATGAAACACTATGTATGACCCCACCATGCATTGAATACTAACCAAGAAAGGTTCAAATGCGAGAAAAAAGTCGAGTGTTTATGCAAATTACAAACGCTTGGCAAAAACAACGAAATTGCAAATTCCCATTTCTCATGATGGAAAAATCAAGTTCATCAAATTTCAAGGCAAGCTGTTCTTTTTAGGTTTTTGAAGTCGAATGATTTCATTTTGTCAACAATAATGTCCAGCTTGAGGATTTACGATAAGTTCTTGTGTTTGAATTCCCACGTGTTGCATGTTGTTATCTGAGCTGTTTTTCAGGCGAGACAATTAATTGGCACCAATGATAATTTAACATTTCAGTTGAAGTTCATTTTGTTGCATGCTTTCCAAGCAGATTTCAAGCGTTGGTTTGTTTATTGCAAGCGAAAGGACAGAGAACCCAACGGCAAAGTGTGTTAAATTTTTGTTTTGTGCAACCCTGTGGATTTTTCAAATCCAGGTGCGCATGACTATGTCATCATCTCCGTTCTTGTTTGCAAATTAGTGTAAAACTAAGGTGTTTAACATGAAACTTGAATGTACTCAATTGCTTGATTATTAACATTGGCCATGGCAAAGGCACGGGCTGACGATGAGCGGTGTATCGCTTATATTTGTTTACTCGTTTGTTCCAAAATTAAACCTCAAGTATTGTTAAAATAAGTGATGCTCTTTTACGGAAAATTGAGATTCAGTTTCTGTTTTCTTGTTGGCTGTGGAGATCTAGATCATTTATCAACTGGAGCCAACAGGTCCTACAGAGTATGGATTCCTCAAGGTGTTTTCAGATGTGATTGATGGAGCATTGACAGCCCATGCATGTACATCTCAATTTTGATTGATGAATCAATGGGCATAACAGTTTCAAATTATTGATCATTTCATTTTAAGTACATATTCAAGGGGAGAAGTACGATGTCATTTTTGTGCAATTTAGAAATCTGAAAGGGTACTGCAGTAGCATGCAATTAAACAGCAATAGATCGAGAAATAAATATTCTTGAATATTAATTAGCTTGAGCCCCAAACTTTTTTGAGGATGGGTCCAGAGGACCCCCAAATTTGTAGGCATAAATTATTTAAATAATCTTTGCCTATATTATGGGCCTAGTTGGAGTCTGGTCATGAGGCCCTCTTGTCTGTTTACTAGTCTCTGGTGGATATGTAAATAAATACCTTTGAACCACTGGCAAAGGCTTCCATTAACAATCGTTTCTTGAAGTTGTGGGTAAACATTGAAATTTTTCTGGAAACTTTCTGCTTTCTTCTCACATGTATTTGGTTAATTGATTATTTGTAGCATTACCTTCCAACGACGAGGTCAACCTCTGAGTGATTTTATCAAGCAAAGATGGCAGGCGGGTGATGTAGTTATTATCTGTGGTGCTGTGAATGAGGATCTATATGTGGCAACAAATACAAAGTCATTTCTCCTCGCTGCCCTTTGGGTAGATGCTAAAGAGATTGTGCGCCTATATGGTGTGCCAGCACCTACACCTAAAAAAATGAGAGCAATACTCAACATAGTGGTCAACCAG
The DNA here is from genome assembly GCF_036669925.1 of Montipora capricornis. Classification (NCBI taxonomy): domain Eukaryota; kingdom Metazoa; phylum Cnidaria; class Anthozoa; order Scleractinia; family Acroporidae; genus Montipora; species Montipora capricornis. The sequence goes on from NC_090889.1 coordinate 26,783,730, forward strand.
ACAAGTTGGTATTATTTGTGCTCATTTGTTGATCCAGTACCGACGAAAGTGGTTTCCCTATGTTCTGCAAACACGTATACCGGTAGTTCAGTCAGTGAAGATGAAAAAAAAATTGCTGAAGCATTTGAGGCCATCTTGAAAGATGGAGCTGAAGATCGCTGTGTCAAGGAGGCACTGTTGTGTCATCTGATGGCAGGTAATGATGAGTAAAATCTTACTATGAATCGTTTTTGGTGGTGATAATAGAACAGTTTCAGTAACTTAGAACTCAGCTTCAGAGGGAGGCTTAAGGGACAGAAAAAGCCGACAGATGATGATACCTTCCCTGTTCACTTCAACCCGTTCATATTGTTTGACTGCACTTCATGCATTGCTATCAAATTGAAAATGGGTTTTGGCGTGGGTATAAGAGCTATAATGATCATCGCAATTACATGTAATTTGCAATTTTAAGCAGTATTAACGTTACTGTATGAAGCAATGGGAACTGGTTTGACATTAACAAGTATTCCATTTATATGATGGTTCTTGCTGTTGTGTTTGAAAATGGAACGTCTGGAGGGTGAAATTTCTAGTCCACTCTCTAAGCTTATGATTTGTCATTTGAAAAATTGAGACACATTCCCTTCCAGTTAAAGGATAGTACTG
>NC_090889.1:26794377-26811293 GCF_036669925.1 Montipora capricornis
TCACGAGTTTAAAACTCGAAAATGGTAATGCATGCGGAATCGTTTTACTGATAATATTATCGTTAAATCACAAACAAGATGATTCTGAGCAAAAAAGACCCTTATCCATTCGATTTGCCATAAACTTGAAAAACGTCGGGCCGACTTTTTTCAAGATTAACCAAATGCAATCCGTTTCAATCTTGTCCATTTGTGTCCATCCATGCTTCAGTCTTTTTCCTTTTGCTGTATTTCTTTTATCACGGTTGTTCAACAGATTTAAGTGGTTATTGTAATGTTTCTACTTTTCGGGCAGTTTTGGGTGCCATGAAATTACATCATTTTCCGTAACATAGCCCCTTTATATTTATGAGATGCGTCTTGTTCACATCCGCAGATGTCTATTTTGCGTCGGACTGATCCCCTGTGCTGGTCGGATGAATCTTTACTCTACAACGGGGAAGAATTGTTTTTTAAGTTTTAAACCAACGGAAAGTAACGTTTAAGATTTCAGTAACGGAAAGAAATTAGCAGTCGGTTAAAGACCTTTTACAAGAAATACTCGACTGTCTTGATGTCCTCTTTAGATAGCATATGCCAGTGCTCGACGCACCTGCATTCCATTCAGTTTATCTTAGAACCACTTGAGACCTGACTTATACACGATGCTGTTGCCCCCGAATTGGTTTGCTACTGCTAGGTAAGTGTGACCTTTATACTCGAATGACTTGACACCTGATGGCATGTAGTACTGTGGAAGCTCTTGATACCTCGACATAAACTCAGATTCCGAGTGCACATACAAAACTAAACGATAAAGTTCGGCCGCGCACAGGAACGTTTGACCACACATCGTAAACGTATGCAAGGTCGAAACGTACCGTGGCTTTGAAATAGTTTCATTCATATTAACAAACTTTTCACCGTCCCACTTGTAAATCACAATTCCAGTCCTTGCCGCCGATGCAAGGAATACAGTATCGTTGATTGTGAAGGACTTGAGATCCAAGACGCTAAGGCCAAAGATCTGAGGGAATTTCGGGTCGACAAATTTCTTCCCCGACCATTTCATCACGTCTGAAGAATGGGAAGAATCCGAATTGTAATCGTTTGCAAAAACAATAAATGTTTCGTTGTGTATTGTTAACACTGTACTTGCCCACGCTCCATGTGTTCTTATTTCCTGTAACTCCTCAAACGTATTGTCCTTCCACTTGTAGATAGATGAGTTTATACTTTTAGAACTTCCATCGTAATAATTCGTGACTGCAAGGAACAGTTCCGAATGTATTTTAAAGAAGTTAAAACTGGTTGCTCCGGATGTTGAAATGTTCTGCCAAAGCTCGAAACTGTGTCCATTCCACTGGAAAACAGAAGAATTTAGATTGTAAATACTTCCATCCTCATGATTGGCGATAGCAATGTAATTTTTATCAGCGATCATAAAGTATTCGATGTCGTATGCTCCAGTGGTGTTTATGGTCTGGTGAAGCGTAAACTTTCCAGCCGACTCGTTTAGTTTGTAGATGCAAGAACCCACCTCGTAATTAAAATTACCTTCGGAACGCTCACGATACTTAGCGAAGGCCATAAACAAACTTCCATCAATAGTGAACACTTCAACATCCCAGGCTGACTGTGTTGGCAGGTCTTGATATTTTGTGAAGTAATTCAATTTGCTGGTATAATCTTCAATTAATAAATAAAAGAAATGTCTCATTATTTTAAAACTCCGCACAATATCAAATAAACAGGATGATATTCCCCATGTTCAATTTGCGCGAAGAAACTTTTTTTTCAAAAATCGTGGTTACTTTTCACTATAGGTACGATTTCAGGAAGATACTCGGGCTTTATCCACGTGTTACTTATTAATCTGTTAATGGCATCAGTGAAGGTCTTGATAATTTGTTTAAGTGAATCAATTTGCTGCTTCAACCTTGATGAATAAAAGAATGTGGCTGTATCGCTGGGGCATTACCCATACAATATTAAATAGCCGGGATAAGATGAAAAAGTTTTTTCCCACAAGCTAAGTTTGCTCTTAGAAATAAACTATCTTTAAAAGTTTTTATTTTTAGCTTTAGCACGATTTCGAAAGTGTTCCATTCGTTTCGGGAAGAACCCCAGATGTGATTTTTTTGGTTTCATTTACTGACCAGTAAATGGCGTCAGTGTCACGTACGATGAACGTTGTTAGCTTGCTTTAAAATGTAAGAGTTTTTCGCTTTAAAGCAGTCCTGACCTGAAAGATTAGGATTTGCCGTTGACATATATTTTGCGTTAAAGTGCTGCCATGGCCAAAAGGTCAATTCTTTTTTTTCCTTTGGATTTCAAAATTATGTTAACTAACCACTAATTGACCCAAGTTTAAGCCTGGATTTCAAAAAGACCTGTTTATTTTAACTGGAATTTTCTTACTTAATGGTCCCCCATTACTAACTTTAAAATCTCGAGAGAGCTGGATCGAGAAGAAAATGACGGATTTCGGATTTCAGAACTATGTTAGCTAAACACTAACCAACCAAAGTTCTAAGCCTTTATTTCAAAAAGACCCCTGTTTTTTTTTTTTTTTACTCAAAAATTTCTTATTTAATGGTCAGCTATTCCTAACTTAAGTTCTTGAGAGAGCTGGATCGAGGAGAAAATGACGTCAAAGGCTCACCAGTTTAAGAATGCAATGCGTGTGTACTGACGCCGCAAAGTTAATATGCAGGACTGGAGTTTTGGGTTTTTAGACTTTTGAACTCGTGTTTTGCATACACAAGAAGCTGCATTTACACGTTAAAATTTTAACGTTGTGAGTAAATGACGTCACTTTTCCCTAGATCCAACCGTCTGAGGTCCAATCAGTCAGTTTTGAACGTGAGTAATATGGCGGACCTTGAAATCCAAATGAAGGCCTTGACTTACGAATGTGGCCAACCACAAAAAAAACTATCATCACATCTTATATGAGAGTTTATGCTTCTGACGAATAGTACGTTCGCAGCTCAAAATGAACTAGTGATATTTCCTGGCAATACGAATCATGGTAACACTTAGCTATTGTACCTGAACATGACCGTCCATCTCCAGTAAAGCCTGGCTTGCATGTGCAGTTGAAGTTTCCAGCCGTATTTGTACAAGTTGCACTTTCATTGCAATCATGGCTCCCGGTGCTGCATTCATCGACATCTGAATACCAAGAAAGGGATACAGGTACTCAATTAACGATTTTTAAATCTTTTTGATAAAAATCATCCAGCAGTTGATCTTTGTTCACCATCGTCACTGAACAAGCATGACTGTTTGAAAAAGGCCTTAACTTACGAATGTGGCCAACTACAAAAAAAAATTTTCTCATATTTTATATGACAGTTTATGCTTCTGACAAATAGTATGCTAAAAAATTGGCAGCTCAAAATGAACTAGTGATATTTTCTGGCAATACCCGTTTCGCCTGTGTTGGTATTCTTACATAGTGTGCAGGTTATGCAATAGATGACTTTTGCGGAGATGTACGTAAAGTGGTCAGTGATTTTAACGGATCGATTCGGTCCTGAGATCCTAACCATGTTAGAAATAAAAACTTTCAGTCAAAGGCATCATTTTATCTACAAGCGTACACTACAAACCAACAGATTCCCATAACTACTTGTTGCATTCGTCCTATCATCCACAACACGTAAAAACGCCATCCCATTGTCTCAATTTCTTAGACTAAGACCCCTCTGTAGTGACGAGTCCAATTTTAACAGCAAGTGCGAGGAAATGTGCCAGTTTGTATTTTGGAAAACATCGTGTCCAAGAAATCGATCGCGAAACCGCACTCCAAACGTCACAGAACGAAGAAACCCAACAGAATTCCATTCACCCTCACGTATCATCCACAAACCTTGCAGTCAAAAATGTCATTCTCAAAAACTTCAAGATTCTCCGCAATGATCCTGAAAGTAAACATATTTCCTCTACCACCACTTATTTCATTCAAACGCAACAAAAACATGGGTAACTTTCTAGTTAGGAGCGCAATTAAATCTGACAACCAACCGGAACTTTCAAATGTACACGCACACGATGCAAAACTTGTCCTTTTATTTCTAACATGGTTAACATCTCAGGACCGAATCGATCCGTTAAAATCACTGACCACTTTACATGCATCTCCATTCATGTCATCTATTGCATAACGTGCACACTGTGTAAGAAGACCTACATAGGCGAAAGAGGGAGAAGATTGGCGGACCGCTTTTGCGAATACCTACGTGATGTGGAAAAAACGACACAGTCCTAATCACTCCCACCACAACATGACAATTTGCGGCCTATCCTTAGACCACGCGAACAAACAAAGCCGCAAGAATTTGGAACAAAAATTCATCTTTCAACTAGGCACACCCTATCCTCACGGAATCAATGAACGCCTCTCATTCCATTAATTTATTCACAAATTCGTGTTAATATATTTCCACCAATGGCAAAGCTCCTCCACACCCGCATGAAAACCAACAACACCCACAATTCCTCAATTCGCTCTGACGAAGGGGCTAACGTTAACGCTCGAAACGTCAGCTTTCCAAATCGTTCACGGTGGTAACAGAGGTTTTGCACGGTAGCCATGTTGCATTGCAGGAACAAAAGATTCTTTTTCCTATGGGAACAAATGTTCTTTCTGATGCAAAACATTTTCATTGTTCCTGCCATGCAACATGGCTGCCGTGCAAAACCTCTATTCGACCTTTATCAACACGTTTGATAAAACCAAATTTTCCTGTTTCACTCTCCCACCGACGCAGCACCACGGTTTCTTTAGAAACTAGAAATTTGTGAACTACATTTAGCCTTAATACTTAATATGGCATTTAATCAGCTAGGACAAGCCTTGAGATAAAATGACATTATGATCATGTCATTATGTTTGTTTTTATCATTTCTTATCCAGCCCGGCTCCTAGAATAATTGTGATTTATAACGACAGTAATGAACAAGAACAGGGAGGAATCTAAATAACGAGGTGAGAGAAAAGAACAAAATGGCTACCTTCCCGGCATCCATAGAGTTCCACCCTCATTGATATGTGACCATGCCAAGCTGTTGGTTGGAAACGGATGAACTTCATCTTAATTGGCGAGTTGAGAACATTCTCAACGACAGTGTCGCGGTCTGAGTTTCCAGTGAACTCCTGGGTAAAAAACAAAACAAAGCGAGAAACTGTTACACATTTGCACCGTCGTCATCTCGTCAGCTGCTATACTAGCTATGCTGTTATTCAGATATCAATCATGATTCCCTAGCCAGATTTAATAGTCACTGGTTTCGTTTTATCCTATAATGATTCATGGCAAGAATAACGGAATTGAGAACCTGAAAAATACTAATCAAAGAAAAAGCCATGATGATAATGATAATAATAATAATAATAATACTAATAATAATAATAATAATAATAAAGATAAGAATGACAAAATTGATCATGATAATGATCAAGAGTATATAATAACGACAAAAATTATATGATGAGATAAGCGAACAAAGAAACCCTAACCTTAAACTTCATTAAGATACTTTAAAAAATGAATCTCAGTGTGAAGAGCTCCTTCCCTATTAAGACTGCTGGTGGAGGGGTCCAGCTGGCTGCACAAGGCTTTAACTATTATAATTTTATTTTTGAAACATTGAAACAAAGTCCCAACGATTCACTGTGACATTTTTTCTCTAACGTAACTTGATGTTTTCATGGCAACTAAATTATTAACACTCTTCGGATGGCTCAGAAACTAAACAAAAAACGTTTTACAACATGGCTATTTGTAATTTTGGGGAAATAAGGGATAGTTTGCCACAACTACACTTGTTAATAGCTAGTCTGAAAACGGCGTCGTTTTCGTGCCAGTGTTACTATTTATAGACCAATTTCAGTAATTCCCAAATCTGGAGGACAAAACAATGGTTGTTCTGTCCCCTGACAGAAAGAATCCTTTCAGATGCAAAAAAATCTTATTGTTTTGTCCTCCAATCTGAGAATTAACTGAAAGGGGTCGACTATACGCAGGAGCTATTGTTTAAGGCCTTATTTTTTTCGTTTTTAGCTGGTTTTTTTGTCCCCACCCACATTTCAATTCGTAATCAGGAATTTATTAACCATCGATTAATAAGTTGTGCGAAACTTACATTCAATTACTCGTTCTCATGAACAATAACAATAATAATGTCAATGGATTTAGTACTAAAGCATTAATTGGGGACACTAATGAAATTAACTCAAAACCGGAGTACCTGGAGAAAAATCTCTCGGAGCAGAGTAGAGAACGAACAATCTCAAACCAACATATGACGCCGAGTTTCTGGAACGAACCGGGGCCACAATGGTCTGAGGCGAGTGCTCTCACCATGATTGCGCCACCCCTGCTCCTTTCGTGAGTCTGCGAAGACGAAACTCAATGTACTTTGCTGGGTAACAATTATTGCCTTGTGAAATCACGGATGTAGACTGACTAAATGTACACGGCTACCTCCTACGAATATGTTTCCTGTTGGGGGACTAGTTCATATCTGCTCAGTCTGCGTTCCTAAAGTCTCATTTTACTTTCCAGGGCTAACTGAATAGTTCAAAGCAACATATATGAAATATTTGTTTTAACCTTCACTACTCCTTGCTCCTTGTAGTATTGGAAAGTCACATTATCGTTACTGTACTGCAGCTTGTACTTGGTCACCCACTGAGTGTGGACTCCATGAGGCCTACTGGGGTTGTAATTTCTTCCTTGCGTTGCGACACGGGTTATTATGGCGTTACCCAGATAAATCTGCAGCCATTGACTGACATTATTGCGAGTTACCCAAGCTCCTGCCTTGCTTGTGGTTTCTTTATAGTTCAGTCTTCCTTGACTGGGGCCATTGTTGCTATCCCATCGTGAAGAGGCTCCAATTTGCAAGTCTGAGATTAGACCACTTTCCATGCCGAGATTAAAATCACACTCTAGAAAGGAAAACAAACAACATGCATGATTTTAGCTCAGATTTACAGGAAAGCCACGAGATTTTACATGAAAGTCATTTATGTTGATGACCCATAAACCTAGCCCCCCATGCAGTCGTTTTTAGTGGAGTCGCATTTCACCTCCTCCTAAAAACAATGGCTTGGGAAGCCACCATTTAAACTTTATTCTGGAAGCAAACGAATGTACAGACAAAGGACGAAGAATACGAGGGGGGTAGTAATAATGCCCTTGTGGATGTACTGAGAGACGAGTGATCACTCGAGGAATCTATTATGTTAGAATTTTTTTTCATTGAACGAAATGATATATATGAAATGGACCATATATTGACCCTGACTCCGGTTATGAAATCAAGTGAAGCTATAACCCGCGATCATGACCTCCCTTCCTACTTATCATTTTGGGGAAGCAGGGCATGATACATTTCCTGTACGGATCGCATGTGAAAAAGTCGAAAAATTGGCCTTTTTGTCTGATTGGCCGAGAAACAATAGAGCTCTTGGAGCCTCGCTCCGATTGGTTACAGAAATGCAAATCATACTTAAGTAAAATCAGTTAACATCTGATCATATTATGGTCGTCGAGAAGGATTTGAACAGGAATGATGTTTGGATTTGTTTACAGCTGCTGTTGCCTCGACTTCAGATTTTTTTCAAAAATCTTTAAAGGATGAGCAGGGAGAATGCATCCGAAGCATGGTTTGTCTGAAAGAAGACATTGTAGTTGTATTTCCTACGGGATTTACAGTCCCGAACTTCTAGAAAAAATGCATCGTTCCACTTACACCGACTCGAAAGTGTTGTAGTGGTGGTAAATCCTTTGGAATGTATTCGGAAGCAACAAGTCGTAAATCCAAAAAGAGCCGAATAGAACTTAATGCTGCCACAATCGCGGAATCAGCCGAGCTTGACAGAGAAATTCGGCATTGTTTAGGGAAGCGTTGAACAATGGTTTAGTGACACTTACAAAAAAGTGGTAGTAGCCCAAACGCAGGGCCGGGGCCGGGGCCGGGGTCGGGGTCGGGGTCGGGGTCGGGGTCGGGGTCGGGGTCGGGGTCGGGGTCGGGGTCGGGGTCGGGGTGTCATTTTTTTTCAAAATTTTTTCGTTTCAATTTTTGTAGTTATTCTCCCATACTGTTATTTTTTAATGTTCGGCATCTTTCCTTTATCTATTTTGGAAATTAGTCAAAAAATATAAGTTTGCTTTACGAAAAGAATTTCCGACTGAAATTTAATACGTTAAACTAAGTGATTCGCGCTTCGCGCGTTAAGTTATGTAGCCTAATTGTTTTAATGTATGGAACTATATTTGCAATTTTATTTACCACAGCAGTTTGCATGAGTTGAAAGGTGACAACTAATTAGAAATTCAGAAATATACAAATCGAAACTGCAAACGCGCAAATTACTTTTTCACTTTCCTCCGATCAAGAACGTTAAAGACAATCAATAGAAGAAATCAAACCATAAGATCGTGTAGATTAGAAGACACAAATTGTAATAAATTCAAGAAATCAGTTGCATTCTTCTTTTAGCCTATCGCCGGCATTCCAAAACATTAATCTACTTCTGTAATATTTTCCTTTCAGTCGACTAGTTCAACGACATATAGATCGAGCAGCTAGTACGAATAAAAATCTGAAAATCTACAGGATCCTTGGCTCGTACGCAGGTACGAATCACCTAGAAACACTGAAGACTCGCCGAGCTCCACATTTTAAAACCACATTTTAATGTTTACTTCGTAAGAAACTTCTCCGCAATACCAGTAAAACGAAACAGAACATAGCCATAATTCCACTATGGTCGTCACGCAAACGTTCTCAGTTGCTTGTTTTCGCAAAATTGTTCTAAGTGTGGTTGTTCTTTTTCTCGTAAAATTGGATTCGATCTCTTGAAGTCCGAATAGAATTGGCTAGCAAGTTCCTATGCGACTGACTTTACTACAAACCGTTTGTGGTAAATCAGACAACAACATTGACAACAACACGAACAAACAAGCAAAAAGAACGCTGCATGACTGCGTGACGATCATCGTGGAACTGTGATTCTGTTGTTTTTTTTTTTTTTCGAAGTGAATATTACGATGGGACTCTGTCTGGCAGTTAGCGTGTATTCCATAATCTCCAATTTTAGCAATTTCGGAAATTCTCTTAATTTCGAACAACAAACTTCGATTTTCGGAAAGACATAAAATGCCCCTTAAGAGCTTTCATAGCTTCCGTAGGTTCCTCAATTTTTTTGACTTATTGCCCCCATAAATGACAGTCACTCGAGAATGACGACAAAATGACACAAATTTTGGAAAAAAAGACACCCCGGCCCCGCGTTTTGGCTACTTCCGTTTAAGAATGCAATGCGCGTGTACGCCGCAAAATTAATATGCAGCACTGGAGTTTTGGGCTTTCAGACTTTTGAACTCGTGTTTTGCATAAACAAGACGCTGCATTTACACGTTAAAATTTTAAGGTTGTGAGTAAATGACGTCACCTTCCCCTAGATCCAACCCTCTGAGGTCCAATCAGTTAGTTTTGAACGTCAGAAAATTGAAAGCTCAAAATTGGGCCAGTCAGGTGTTAAGCAAACACACTTTTAAAATTTGAAAAAAAAGGAAGTAATTTTTTGAACATAAGTAGCACTTTAACTCCTTGTGATTTTGCTCCAAACAGGCCGCACAAGTTGCATTAAGTTTCCTGAATTGCCATTTTCCTAATAGTTGATTCCTAGTGGTTCCTGAGTAGTTCAAGTCCTTTTACGGTGGGCGCTAACAGCTAGTTTTGCACTTTATATCGAAATTACGATTTTGTCAGTTTGCCCCTACAGAGGACGTCAGCCACCAGGGACTCAGTGGGAACTTACCATTAGCAAACTGCGCCGTTGGCAGTTGATTGTCCAGAGGCCGAGCTCATGAGAGGAATGGGTCTATTTAACAAATAGATTCCATGTTGCCGTGCGTCTGTTCAGTAATAGATCACAGACGACGTCAAAATGTGATAAGGACAAAAAAGTGCAGCCGAGTGTGTCACTGATGTTCTTACCACATTTTGACGCCATCTGTGATTTATCACTAAACATACGCTCGGCAAAAAATATAATTTTTACCACAATTGCTTGTAATCTCGCAATCTGATTGGCTAATTGGCCGTTGTCGATAAGAGTCTGGACAACCCTGCCGCGTCAAGCTCGCGTCAATTTGTCACGCAAAGTAATAGCCAATCAGGAACCCTCATTTTGGGAAATAAACCAATCGTATTGCGAGAAAGTTATAGACAACGCTTGCTCTTTCTTTGTATCATGAGTTTGGTCTCCCTCTAAAATAAACACTTTCTTTGGCATTGAATATTGTGGTAAAAAACAAATCGAAAGCGGTTCGGCGTTGGCTGCACCTCGTGAGTCCACAACATTTTGACCACCGTGATGACGAATATCGTTGTCGATAAAAGTACAGACAACACTGAACCCCTTTCGATTTGTTAAATATTTGTTTTATAAAATAAAGAATTAAAGTTTTGATCATGACGTCAGCTTTGCGTTTGTCCTCTAATAGATCATAAGGTGGGAAACCAATGCGTGCATTATTGAGCTTATTATATAAACCTTGATTGACATAAGAAACTGGTTTGCATTCCTTTTTTGAAGAACATTTATTCTTGCATTAAGAAGCAGGCTGTGACCTCATCTCATGGATACACCCATACCTCACACTAGCTTGTGGGAGGGGTTAACAAAGCTTAAATCAGACGCGGCGACAAGAGTGGTCTACGACAAGCCCGTGTTGTATCGGTCTCTGGAAAACTTGTCACAGTACACGATGCTTTAATTTGAATGCTATGAATTGTCCTACTACAGTCCACCCCTTTTGTTTCTGACAAAAAATAATGGCTCAGCTCTAAACGAACTAGTGATATTTCCAATACGAATAAAAGGAACACTACTGCTATTGTACCTGAACATGAAAGTCCATCACCAATAAAGCCTGTCTTGCATGTGCAGTTGAAGGTTCCAGCCGTATTTGCACAAGATGCATTTTCATTGCAATCATGGATACCGGTGCTGCATTCATCGACATCTGAATACCAAGAAAGGATACAGGTACTCAATTAACGATTTTTAAAGCCTTTTGATAAAAATCATCCAGCAGTTGATTCGTTCACCATCATCACTGAACAAGCATGACTGTTTGAACAAGGCCTTGACTTACGAATGTGGCCAACCACAAAAAAAACTATCATCACATCTTATATGAGAGTTTATGCTTCTGACCAATAGTACGTTAAAAAATTCGCAGCTCAAATTGAACTAGTGATATTTCCTGGCAATACGAATAAAGGTAACACTTAGCTATTGTACCTGTACATGACCGTCCATCTCCAGTAAAGCCTGGCTTGCATGTGCAGTTGAAGTTTCCAGCCGTATTTGTACAAGTTGCATTTTCATTGCAATCATGGCTCCCGGTTCTGCATTCATCGACATCTGAATACCAAGAAAGGGATACAGGTACTCAATTAACGATTTTTAAATCCTTTTGATAAAAATCATCCAGCAGTTGATCTTTGTTCACCATCGTCACTGAACAAGCATTACTGTTTGAACAAGGCCTTGACTTACGAATGTGGCCAACTACAAAAAAAAACTATCATCACATCTTATGTGAGAGTTTATGCTTCTGACCAATAGTACGTTAAAAAATTGGCAGCTCAAAATGAACTAGTGATATTTCCTGGCAATACGAATAAAGGTAACACTTAGCTATTGTACCTGAACATGACCGTCCATCTCCAGTAAAGCCTGGCTTGCATGTGCAGTTGAAGTTTCCAGCTGTATTTGTACAAGTTGCATTCTCGTTGCAATCATGGATACCGGTGCTGCATTCATCGACATCTGAATACCAAGAAAGGGATACAGATACTCAATTAACGATTTTTAAATCCTTTTGATAAAAATCATCCAGCAGTTGATCTTTGTTCACCATCGTCACTGAACAAGCATTACTGTTTGAACAAGGCCTTGACTTACGAATGTGGCCAACTACAAAAAAAAACTATCATCACATCTTATGTGAGAGTTTATGCTTCTGACCAATAGTACGTTAAAAAATTGGCAGCTCAAAATGAACTAGTGATATTTCCTGGCAATACGAATAAAGGTAACACTTAGCTATTGTACCTGAACATGACCGTCCATCTCCAGTAAAGCCTGGCTTGCATGAGCAGTTGAAGTTTCCAGCCGTATTTGTACAAGTTGCATTTTCATTGCAATCATGGCTCCCGGTTCTGCATTCATCGACATCTGAATACCAAGAAAGGGATACAGGTACTCAATTAACGATTTTTAAATCTTTTTGATAAAAATCATCCAGCAGTTGATCTTTGTTCACCATCGTCACTGAACAAGCATGACTGTTTGAACAAGGCCTTGACTTACGAATGTGGCCAACTTCAAAAAAAACTATCATCACATCTTATGTGAGAGCTTATGCTTCTGACGAATAGTACGTTAAAAAATTGGCAGCTCAAATTGAACTAGTGATATTTCCTGGCAATACGAATAAAGGTAACACTTAGCTATTGTACCTGAACATGACCGTCCATCTCCAGTAAAGCCTGGCTTGCATGTGCAGTTAAAGTTTCCAGCTGTATTTGTACAAGTTGCATTCTCGTTGCAATCATGGATACCGGTGCTGCATTCATCGACATCTGAATACCAAGAAAGGGATACAGATACTCAATTAACGATTTTTAAATCCTTTTGATAAAAATCATCCAGCAGTTGATCTTTGTTCACCATCGTCACTGAAAAAGCATGACTGTTTGAACAAGGCCTTGACTTACGAATGTGGCCAACTACAAAAAAATTTTCTCATATTTTATATGAGAGTTTATGCTTCTGACAAATAGTATGCTAGAAAATTCGCAGCTCAAAATGAACCAGTGATATTTTCTGGCAATACGAATTATAAAAGTAACACTTAGCTATTGTACCTGTACATGACCGTCCATCTCCAGTAAAGCCTGGCTTGCATGTGCAGTTGAAGTTTCCAGCCGTATTTGTACAAGTTGCATTTTCATTGCAATCATGGCTCCCGGTGTTGCATTCATCGATATCTTAATGAGAAAAGGATACAGGTACTCAAAGTTTCAAAGTTTGATAAAAGTCATCCAGCAATTCACTTTGATCTTTGTTCACCATCATCAACTATGATGACTGTTTGAAAGGCGCCTCAATGACTTTGAATTTCAATGTGGCTATAAAAACGAAAGAAATACCATCCTATTTTATATCGGACTGATACTTCTGACCAACCTTTGGCCAAAAAAGCGAAGATCGAAACGAACTCAGGCTATTGAATTTCCAATACGGCTAAAAGCGAGGAACACAACTGCTTTTGCACTTGAACATGAAAGTCCATTTTTAAAATCATTTCTGCTTTCGCAGAATCTTCTCTTTCCTTCTTTAACTTAATAGCTGCCACACTTAAACGTTGTACGTTCTCAGTAAAGCAGCCAAAAAAGGTGATGACATTTGCCTGTCCTTACCGTTTTCGCACTTTTCTCCTGTAAATCCCGGTGGACACTCACAGGCATAGTTCTTCTCAGTGTATCCCAAAAGACACTTTCCATTCTTGGGGCATGGATTGTAACAGCAAGGATTCTGATGAGGTAAGATAATCATAATATATCGAATTCAGTTTAGAGCACGAAGTTCCTTGGCTCGAATTTTTCAGTTGCGGAGATATTTATTGTCTTACTTTTTGGTTTGCCTTCCCTCAATCGCTTCCCAACACCGTAGTAGATTAAGATACCGAAAAATCGTTTTATAGGATTAGCCATGTCATTTCCACGTTTTGCTGCACTATTGGTGAGTGTAATTAGTTTCACATCCCATAAACGAATCACTTTCTGCGGGAAGTAAAAGCTGAGATAATACTGAGATTTAGCCTGACTACAAAAGCAAAGCAATACCCACACCACTTCAGTTATGCTGAGAAGGGGTGAAATCTGGCCCAATCGTTTCAATTTAACATGAGATACCTTTGCGCCTCTGTATGTCCAACCCTGTCTTGGCTTGAGATCTTTCGGGTGCTGACAGTGGTCCGAATCACTCAGTTCACAGATAACGCTGCTTGGAGATTTTCCGCTACCAATGTTGACAGACACACACTTGTTTTCCAAGAGACACCAATGTTCACATCCGTATTTTCCCACAGTGAAATTCATAAACACGTGTCCTTGAAAGTATTGGCCCGTTTGTAGAGGAAGAAGGTGGATAGTTCGAGGGGAACAATCTACGAACAATAGCACAAGTCACTGACACTAAGTGCAAATATTGCAATTTTACACAAACCAATTACTAATAGGAAATTTGCGGACATCACTAACAGCCGAAGATCACAAAAAGTGATGCAATAACTCAATGACTTTCAACATGGGCTACATCAATTAAGCTGCAACTCAACGATTTTCCTCTTCCCCCTCTCTTTCTCCCCCCTCCACCCCCCTCCCTCCCTCCCTCTCCTCTCCCTCCCCCTCTCTCCCTCGTTGTGTTACTGATATTTCGCGTGTTTTCCCGTGCTCTCAGTCGCTCTCTTTCATGTTAAGCATCGATTACTCGTCGCCTGCTTACTGTTTTTTTTTCTCTTTTTCTCTTCTTTCCTCGTTGTACGACATATTAAATAAATACTAGGGTTTTTTTTTTTTTTTTGCTTTTTTACTAAAACGCAATGTCAAGTGAAGTACGCTGGCCGTGCAACACGCGGATTCCAGCAATGCGACACTTCGCAAATTGGCTTACATGAAAAGTAGAACGTAAGCACGGACGGAAGGACAGGCGGTCGTACGATGACGTCATAACCACAAACCAAATATTGCTCATCCCCGCTGTTATGATTAGGCCCTGTAAACGAAATATTAGCCTTCCTAACAATTGCATTTCACACAGAGTTCACGGTGTTGAATCGGGCAAAATCCTTCCCTGGAACTGAAGAAGTTTTTAGGCACTCTAAACACGAAAAATTGTGTTATTCCGTTTGAAAAGAAAAAAGTGCCAACCGCCTCACTGATATGTTACGGAGCCTACGCGCAAGGATGATGACGACGGGTTTCGAGAACGTTGTCTTAAAATATTATTTCCCGTTAGAGCAGTTTTTAAATGATTGTCGTAAAACCAAAACCAAAGTAATTACTTTGGCCAATCAAAAAGGACGGAGACAATCCAGTAAACCAATCAAAACTCGAAGTAATTACAAGTAGCCGACACAAAGCGCGGGAAAATGTGCACGCGCGAGCCACGATTGGTTTTGGTTTCACTTCTAAATGGTTGAAAAAAGTGGAGCGAGAACTTTGAACCAATCACTGAGTGAAGTAATGCAAAAGCAAAGTAATTCGCTAATTACTTTTGACACTCAATTGAAAATCGCTCTATTTGTAATAATTTTGCGATTACTGCATGTCGTTCGGCATGGAAAGTGTGTATAATGATTCCAGGATTAGAATTGTTATGAATGGTGTGGATGTTCTGAGACAAAATTTGGCAATGTATCGTTGTTCTGCCAACGGTTATCCTATGTGTAGACTGACTCTCCAAGAATACTTCAATATCTAACTCTTTAATATCTTGTCTTACTAGAGCGGTTTTCAATGGAGTGTCGAAAGTAATTAGCGAATTGCATGGTTTTGCATATACTTCACTCAGTGATTGGTTCAAAGTTCTCGCGCCACTTTTTCAAACCAATCAGAAGTGAAAACAACAACCAGTTGTGGCTCGCGCGTGCACATTTTCCAGCGCCTTGTGTCGGTTACGTGTAATTACTTCGATGTTTGATTGGTTTTACTGGATGTCTCCGTTCTTTTTGATTGGCCAAAGTAATTACTTTGGTTTTGGTTTAACGACATTCGATGAAACTCGCTCTATACTTAGACACCGTTTGAAAACTATTTGATAACTGCACTTGAAAACTCCAGGTGAACTCGAAACTACTATAGATGCTGGATACTGAATACACGCAGGCACATGGGCAAGATATATATAAGAACATGTTAAAATGTTATAATTCAAACTTGAATACCGTTGAACGATCGAAACGTAGTTGTTGTTTTTTAACGTTAACTTCGGTTTATAGTAAAATCCGCTCCTAAAAATTTTTCATTTGAAAAGAAAAAAAGAAAATACTCTTTGGCAGATACACCCCTATTTAAATTGGCGTCACGTGGTAACATGACAATCAAAATGACGTCACAACTTGTAACACAACATCGTCAGGTGCTTGAGTCATCCAATGGGACATTTCCATGATGACGCCATATGACTACAAGTACCAGAATCCTTCAGGTTTCGCTTGTCTCATGCTAATTAGAGCTATTGTTATTTTTACCCCACTGGGAATACAAAATTTAAATATGAAAAGAAAAACAAACTGAATTGTGGTAGTTGTAGTCAAATGACGCCATCGTGAAAATTGCCTATTAACCTCAAATTGGTCATTTCCCGTTGTTGTCCAGAACGAGAACAGCAAAGAGGTATATGAAAATGTAAAACGCACGAGCGGGGCCTGGAGAGCCGTTGTTTTCGTATGGAAAATCGTAAAATTTCGAGTGCAATTTGGAATAAATGAGCGTTTCCAAAGATGAACAAAAAATTAGGGCGAGTGCAATTGGTAGTTTATGGAAAAAAATATTAACCTCTTACTGGCCGAGCACCGAGGGCCGCTCTGGGGAATAATATGGTCTTTAAGATCTACGACGTCGACGAAAACGCCCCTTCAAAATATAACTTTGCAATATCGTAAGTCTTTCGTGAATTAGTCCATCTCGTTCACTCCATAAAATGTTGTCAAAAGATCCTAAATTAAATTGGGCACGAACGGTTTCAGAGTAAAAATAGTGAACGATAGGTTCACATTTGTACACTCGCGTTTGTCGTCTATACCTCAAATTAATATTTGGTGATTTCACGTCGT
>NC_090889.1:26828893-26843893 GCF_036669925.1 Montipora capricornis
AAAAATTAACACGCGGTTTTTTTTTTTTTTTTTATTCCAGCAATTTGCATTTCCCTTTATTTTATAGGCATAAATGTAAAGTAAGAACCGTTCGTGTCTGGTCTTTTCTAAGAGAGAGGCGAAAGATGGTTTGATTCAGACTGGGACGCCAAAAATGCTCTGTTGTAAACATGAGGCCTCATGAGTGAGGTTGTCTCTCTGGCCTTTATGTGGACGAAGTCCAGGACCTACTGACACAATCTGGGCAAGTTTTGAAAGCTAAAACCATCAATGGATGCATTGTTTTGCTGGTAGGACTGGGTGGCCCGACACTTATGAAAAACAAACTTTGAAATGAGAATCGGGAGTCTTCCCTTGTCATGGAATGGCAGAATTACGCAGAATTCTTTTTGGGCATGAGCGAGACAACTTAAGAAGCACGAGACTAGCCCTCATCGAATGGCTGAAGCGCGGCCAGAGGAAATGATTTTAAGCAAGATACTCAGGAGAGGGCCTGGTGTGCGCTGTTAACGTAGTTTTTGGATTTCTGAACAAGTTTTTATCATAGAAAATTCTCGACAAAGTTGTGCTTTCATTTCGTTGTAATTTTCGTGTCAAAGAAACGGTGTAATAATGTAAATAAGAGAATCACGAAATTTATATTTGCAGATTTTCTGTCGTCTTACTACAAAAGTCAAGCTCGACATCTCTATAAAATAAGGGCATTCAAAATTTCCGGGAGTTAATTCATAAAAGTATGTGGTTAGTTTTTGTGGTTTTTTTGCTATTTTTTTTTTTGAAAAAAGGGTTTTTTTCCTTATATGAAAAATACGTTTCCTCTCCCGTGTCCTTCTTATCCATGATCTTCGCGGAAATTACATTCTGTTCCTCAATAAACTTGGAACAACCACTTATGGTTTTAGTTCTCTTTTTTCTTACGTATCAGCTAA
Organism: Montipora capricornis; assembly: GCF_036669925.1. Classification (NCBI taxonomy): domain Eukaryota; kingdom Metazoa; phylum Cnidaria; class Anthozoa; order Scleractinia; family Acroporidae; genus Montipora; species Montipora capricornis. Next base: position 26,829,823 of record NC_090889.1, read on the forward strand.
GTTGCGGAATGCGCTACCTGATTTTATCCGTACCTATGAGTTTACTGGTAAGGGTTAATGTTAAGTTCATAGAAAATTTGCAACAAACTTGTGCTTTCACTTGGCTGTAATTCTCGTGTCAAAGAAACGGTATAATAATATAAATAAGAGAAAAACGGTATTTATATTTGCAGATTACCTGTCCTATTACTACGAAAGTCAAGCTCGACATTTCTATGCAATAAGCGCATTCAAAACTTTTTCGCATTACTTGATAAAACTATGTGGTTTTCTTTTTCTTTCTTTTTTGCTTTTTTTTTGAAAAAAGGGTTTTTCTGCTTATGTGAAAAATACGTTTCCTCTCCCGTCCTTTTCTTATGCATGGTCTTCGCGGAAATTACATTCTGTTCCTCGAAAAACTTGGAACAACCAGTTATGGTCTCAGTTCTCTTTTTTCTTACGTATCAGCTAAGTCGCGGAATTCGCTACCTGATTTTATCGTACCTATGAGTTTCCTAGTTTTAAAAGAGAATCCAGGGCCGCATTTTGTACAGTGGCTTTTCTTTTTAATAAATATATCTTTAAAAATCTATCTATTAGGTAGGTATCTGTATATGCTATGTATTTTAGCTGTAAATGTGATGTCTCCAAGATATTAGCTCCTGTAGTTATTCGGAAAAAGCTTATGACTGTATGTATGTTACCTTTAGGAGGGCGCATGCGCACACTTTGTAATCTGCGACTCCAGTGCTTACCACATGACAGATAAAATGACTTTTCTCTTAAATATATAAGCCATCTAATTCTTACTCTATATTGACAAGGGCGGTTTGGAGCTGTGAGTAGGCGTGGGATTTGTCACATATGGTTTAGGGGCCGACATATCTCTCCCTCAATGCCGTACCAGGAGGCAAGGTCGGTAGCAGAAAGCAGCGAAGGGCCAACTGCGTCCAAAAGCGATCGCACGGGCCGAAATCCCGGGATGACTCGTTTGGTACGACGCTCCAGCGCCGGTGTCTGGAGGTACTGCGTTTTTCTCTCTTGTTCAAACATTCCGTCAGCGCATGCTCAAAATGTTCTGACTCTTCGATACCTAGCCTACCAAAAAAAATTAACACCCGGATTTGTTTCTTATTTTTTCTTCCAGCAATTTGCATTTCCCTTGATTTTATAGGCATAAATGTAACGTAAGAACCGTGCGTGTCCGGTCTTGTCTAAGGGAGAGGCGAAAGATGGTTTGATGCAGACTGGGACGCCTAAAATGCTCTGTTGTAAACATGAGGCCTCATGAGTGAGGTTGTCTCTCTGGCCTTTATGTGGACGAAGTCCAGGACCTACTGACACAATCTGGTTAAGTTTTGAAAGCTAAAACCTTCCATGGATGCGTTGTTTTGCTGGTAGGACTGGGTGGCCCGACACTTATGAAAAAGAAACTATGAAATGAGAATCGGAAGTCTTCCCTTGTCATGGAATGGCAGAATCTGGCCCTCATCGAATGGCTGAAGCGCGGCCAGAGGAAATGATTTTAAGCAAGATACTCAGGAGAGGGCCTGGTGTGCGCTGTTAACGTAGTTTTTGGATTTCTGAACAAGTTTTTATCATAGAAAATTCTCGACAAAGTTGTGCTTTCATTTCGTTGTAATTTTCGTGTCAAAGAAACGGTGTAATAATGTAAATAAGAGAATCACGAAATTTATATTTGCAGATTTTCTGTCGTCTTACTACAAAAGTCAAGCTCGACATCTCTATAAAATAAGGGCATTCAAAATTTCCGGGAGTTAATTGATAAAAGTATGTGGTTAGTTTTTGTGGTTTTTTTGCTATTTTTTTTTTTTGAAAAAAGGGTTTTTTTCCTTATATGAAAAATACGTTTCCTCTCCCGTGTCCTTCTTATCCATGATCTTCGCGGAAATTACATTCTGTTCCTCAATAAACTTGGAACAACCACTTATGGTTTTAGTTCTCTTTTTCTTACGTATCAGCTAACTTGCGAAATGCGCTACCTGATTTTATCCGTACCTATGAGTTTACTGGTAAGGGTTAGTGTTAAGTTCATAGAAAATTTGCAACAAAGTTGTGCTTTCACTTGGCTGTAGTTCTCCTGTCAAAGAAACGGTATAATAATGTAAATAAGAGAATAACGGTATTTATATTTGCAGATTACCTGTCCTATTACTACGAAAGTCAAGCTTGACATTTCTATGCAATAAGCGCATTTAAAACTTTTTCGCATTACTTGATAAAAGTATGTGGATTTGTTTTTCTTTCTTTTTTGCTTTTTTTTTGAAAAAAGGGTTTTTTTGCTTATGTGAAAAATACGTCTCCTGTCCCGTCCTTTTCTTATGCATGGTCTTCGCGGAAGTTACATTTTGTTCCTCGAAAAACTTGGAACAACCAGCTATGGTCCCAGTTCTCTTTGTTCTTTCGTATCAGCTAAGTCGCGGAATTCGCTACCTGATTTTATCGTACCTATGAGTTTACTGGTTTTAAAAGAGAATCCAGGGCCGCGTTTTGTACAGCGGCTTTTCTTTTTAATAAATATATATCTTTAAAAATCTATCTATTAGGTAGGTATCTGTATATGCTATGTATTTTAGCTGTAAATGTGATGTCTCCAAGATATTAGCTCCTGTAGTTATTCGGAAAAAGCTTATGACTGTATGTATGTTACCTTTAGGAGGGCGCATGCGCACACTTTGTAATCTGCGACTCCAGTGCTTACCACATGACAAATAAAATGACTTTGCTCTTAAATATATAAGCCATCTAATTCTTACTCTATATTGACAAGGGCGGTTTGGAGCTGTGAGTAGGCGTGGGATTTGTCACATATGGTTTAGGGGCCGACATATCTCTCCCTCAATGCCGTACCGGGAGGCAAGGTCGGTAGCAGAAAGCAGCGAAGGGCCAACTGCGTCCAAAAGCGATCGCACGGGCCGAAATCCCGGGATGACTCGTTTGGTACGACGCTCCAGCGCCGGTGTCTGGAGGTACTGCGTTTTTCTCTCTTGTTCAAACAGTCCGTCAGCGCATGCGCAAATGTTCTGGCTCTTCGATACCTAGCCTACCAAAAAAAATTAACAGGCGGGGTTTGTTTTTTCTTTTTTCTTCCAGAAATTTGCATTGCCCATGATTTTATAGGCATAAATGTAACGTAAGAAGCGTGCATGTCTGGTCTTGTATAAGAGAGAGGCGAAAGATGGTTTGATGCAGACTGGGACGCCTAAAATGCTCTGTTGTAAACATGAGGATTCACGAGTGAGGTTGTCTTTCTGGCCTTTCTGTGGACGAATTCCAGGACGTACTGACACAATCTGGGCAAGTTTTGAAAGCTAAAACCTTCAGTGGATGCGTTGTTTTGCTGGTAGGACTGGGTGGCCCGACACTTATGAAAAAAAAACTATGAAATGAGAATCGGGAGTCTTCCCTTGTCATGGAATGGCAGAATTACCCAGAATTCTTTTTGCGCCTGAGCGAGGCAACTTAAGAAGCACGAGACTGGCCCTCATCGAATGGCTGAAGCGCGGCCAGAGGAAATGATTTTAAGCCAGATACTCAGGAGAGGGCCTGGTGTGTGCTGTTAACGTAGATTTTACATTTCTGAACAAGTTTTTATCATAGAAAATTCGCGACAAAGTTGTGCTTTCATTTCGTTGTAATTTTTGTGTCAAAGAAACGGTGTAATAATGTAAATAAGAGAATCACGAAATTTATATTTGCAGATTTTCTGTCGTCTTACTACAAAAGTCAAGCTCGACATCTCTATAAAATAAGGGCATTCAAAATTTCCGGGAGTTAATTCATAAAAGTATGTGGTTAACTTTTGTGGTTTTTTTGCTATTTTTTTTTGAAAAAAGGGTTTTTTTTTCCTTATATGAAAAATACGTTTCCTCTCCCGTGTCCTTCTTATCCATGATCTTCGCAGAAATTACATTCTGTTCCTCAATAAACTTGGAACAACCACTTATGGTTTTAGTTCTCTTTTTTCTTACGTATCAGCTAAGTTGCGGAATGCGCTACCTGATTTTATCCGTACCTGTGAGTTTACTGGTAAGGGTTAGTGTTAAGTTCATAGAAACTTTTAAACAAAGTTGTGCTTTCACTTGGCTGTAATTCTCGTGTCAAAGAAACGGTATAATAATGTAAATAAGAGAAAAACGGTATTTATATTTGCAGATTACCTGTCCTATTACTACGAAGGTCAAGCTCGAAATTTCTATGCAATAAGCGCATTCCAGACCTTTTCGTATTACTTGATAAAAGTATGTGGTTTTCTTTTTGCTTCTTTTTTGCTTTTTTTTTTTGAAAAAAGGGTTTTTCTGCTTATGTGAAAAATACGTCTCCTGTCCCGTCCTTTTCTTATGCATGGTCTTCGCGGAAATTACATTCTGTTCCTCGAAAAACTTGGAACAACCAGTTATGGGCTTAGTTCTCTTTTTTCTTACGTATCAGCTAAGTCGCGGAATTCGCTACTTGATTTTATCGTACCTATGAGTTTACTGGTTTTAAAAGAGAATCCAGGGCCGCATTTTGTACAGCGGCTTTTCTTTTTAATAAATATATCTTTAAAAATCTATCTATTAGGTAGGTATCTGTATATGCTATGTATTTTAGCTGTAAATGTGATGTCTCCAAGATATTAGCTCCTGTAGTTATTCGGAAAAAGCTTATGACTGTATGTATGTTACCTTTAGGAGGGCGCATGCGCACACTTTGTAATCTGCGACTCCAGTGCTTACCACATGACAAATAAAATGACTTTGCTCTTAAATATATAAGCCATCTCGTTCTTACTCTATATTGACAAAGGCGGTTTAAAGCTGTGAGTAGGCGTGGGATTTGTCACATATGGTTTAGGGGCCGACATATCTCTCCCTCAATGCCGTACCGGGAGGCAAGGTCGGTAGCAGAAAGCAGCGAAGGGCCAACTGCGTCCAAAAGCGATCGAACGGGCCGAAATCACGGGATGACTCGTTTGGTACGAAGATCCAGCGCAGGTGTCTGGAGGTACTCCGTTTTTCTCTCTTGTTCAAACAGACCGGCAGCGCATGCGCAAATGTTCTGGCTCTTCGATACCTAGCCTACCGAAAAAAATTAACACGCGGGGTTTGTTTTTTATTTTCTCTACCAGCAATTAGCATTTCCCTTGATTTTATAGGCATAAATGTAACGTAAGTACCGTGCGTGTCTGGTCTTGTCTAAGAGAGAGGCGAAAGATGGTTTGATGCAGACTGGGACGCCTAAAATGCTCTGTTGTAAACATGAGGCCTCACGAGTGAGGTTGTCTCTCTGGCCTTTCTGTGGACGAATTCCAGGACCTACTGACACAATTTGGGCAAGTTTTGAAAGCTAAAACCTTTAATGGAAGCGTTGTTTTGCTGGTAGGACTGGGTGGCCCGACACTTATGAAAAAACTATGAAATGAGAATCGGGAGTCTTCCCTTGTCATGGAATGGCAGAATTACCCAGAATTCTTTTTGGGCATGAGCGAGGCAACTTAAGAAGCACGAGACTAGCCCTCATCGAATGGCTGAAGCGCGGCCAGAGGAAATGATTTTAAGCCAGATACTCAGGAGAGGGCCTGGTGTGTGCTGTTAACGTAGATTTTACATTTCTGAACAAGTTTTTATCATAGAAAATTCGCGACAAAGTTGTGCTTTCATTTCGTTGTAATTTTTGTGTCAAAGAAACGGTGTAATAATGTAAATAAGAGAATCACGAAATTTATATTTGCAGATTTTCTGTCGTCTTACTACAAAAGTCAAGCTCGACATCTCTATAAAATAAGGGCATTCAAAATTTCCGGGAGTTATTTCATAAAAGTATGTGGTTAACTTTTGTGGTTTTTTTGCTATTTTTTTTTTGAAAAAAGGGTTTTTTTCCTTATATGAAAAATACGTTTCCTCTCCCGTGTCCTTCTTATCCATGATCTTCGCAGAAATTTCATTCTGGTCCTCACTAAACTTGGAACAACCACTGATGGTTTTAGTTCTCTTTTTTCTTACGTATCAGCTAAGTTGCGGAATGCGCTACCTGATTTTATCCGTACCTATGAGTTTACTGGTAAGGGTTAGTGTTAAGTTCATAGAAACTTTGCAACAAAGTTGTGCTTTCACTTGGCTGTAATTCTCGTGTCAAAGAAACGGTATAATAATGTAAATAAGAGAAAAACGGTATTTATATTTGCAGATTACCTGTCCTATTACTACGAAGGTCAAGCTCGAAATTTCTATGCAATAAGCGCATTCCAGACCTTTTCGTATTACTTGATAAAAGTATGTGGTTTTCTTTTTGCTTCTTTTTTGCTTTTTTTTTTTGAAAAAAGGGTTTTTCTGCTTATGTGAAAAATACGTCTCCTGTCCCGTCCTTTTCTTATGCATGGTCTTCGCGGAAATTACATTCTGTTCCTCGAAAAACTTGGAACAACCAGTTATGGGCTTAGTTCTCTTTTTTCTTACGTATCAGCTAAGTTGCGGAATGCGCTACCTGATTTTATCGTACCTATGAGTTTACTGGTTTTAAAAGAGAATCCAGGGCCGCATTTTGTACAGCGGCTTTTCTTTTTAATAAATATATCTTTAAAAATCTATCTATTAGGTAGGTATCTGTATATGCTATGTATTTTAGCTGTAAATGTGATGTCTCCAAGATATTAGCTCCTGTAGTTATTCGGAAAAAGCTTATGACTGTATGTATGTTACCTTTAGGAGGGCGCATGCGCACACTTTGTAATCTGCGACTCCAGTGCTTACCACAAGACAGATAAAATGACTTTTCTCTTAAATATATAAGCCATCTCGTTCTTACTCTATATTGACAAGGGCGGTTTAAAGCTGTGAGTAGGCGTGGGATTTGTCACATATGGTTTAGGGGCCGACATATCTCTCCCTCAATGCCGTACCGGGAGGCAAGGTCGGTAGCAGAATGCAGCGAAGGGCCAACTGCGTCCAAAAGCGATCGCACGGGCCGAAATCCCGGGATGACTCGTTTAGTACGACGCTCCAGCGCAGGTGTCTGGAGGTACTGCGTTATTCTCTCTTGTTCAAACAGTCCGTCAGAGCATGCGCAAATGTTCTGGCTCTTCGATACCTAGCCTACCGAAAAAAATTAACACGCGGGGTTTGTTTTTTATTTTCTCTACCAGCAATTAGCATTTCCCTTGATTTTATAGGCATAAATGTAACGTAAGAACCGTGCGTGTCTGGTCTTGTCTAAGAGAGAGGCGAAAGATGGTTTGATGCAGACTGGGACGCCTAAAATGCTCTGTTGTAAACATGAGGCCTCACGAGTGAGGTTGTCTCTCTGGCCTTTCTGTGGACGAATTCCAGGACCTACTGACACAATTTGGGCAAGTTTTGAAAGCTAAAACCTTTAATGGAAGCGTTGTTTTGCTGGTAGGACTGGGTGGCCCGACACTAATGAAAAAGAAACTATGAAATGAGAATCGGGAGTCTTCCCTTGTCATGGAATGGCAGAATTACCCAGAATTCTTTTTGGGCATGAGCGAGGCAACTTAAGAAGCACGAGACTAGCCCTCATCGAATGGCTGAAGCGCGGCCAGAGGAAATGATTTTAAGCCAGATACTCAGGAGAGGGCCTGGTGTGTGCTGTTAACGTAGATTTTACATTTCTGAACAAGTTTTTATCATAGAAAATTCGCGACAAAGTTGTGCTTTCATTTCGTTGTAATTTTTGTGTCAAAGAAACGGTGTAATAATGTAAATAAGAGAATCACGAAATTTATATTTGCAGATTTTCTGTCGTCTTACTACAAAAGTCAAGCTCGACATCTCTATAAAAAAAGGGCATTCAAAATTTCCGGGAGTTAATTCATAAAAGTATGTGGTTAATTTTTGTGGTTTTTTTGCTATTTTTTTTTTGAAAAAAGGGTTTTTTTCCTTATATGAAAAATACGTTTCCTCTCCCGTGTCCTTCTTATCCATGATCTTCGCGGAAATTACATTCTGTTCCTCAATAAACTTGGAACAACCACTTATGGTTTTAGTTCTCTTTTTTCTTACGTATCAGCTAAGTTGCGGAATGCGCTACCTGATTTTATCCGTACCTATGAGTTTACTGGTAAGGGTTAGTGTTAAGTTCATAGAAAATTTGCAACAAAGTTGTGCTTTCACTTGGCTGTAATTCTCGTGTCAAAGAAACGGTATAATAATGTAAATAAGAGAATAACGGTATTTATATTTGCAGATTACCTGTCCTATTACTACGAAAGTCAAGCTCGACATTTCTATGCAATAAGCGCATTCAAAACTTTTTCGTATTACTTGATAAAAGTATGTGGTTTTCTTTTTGCTTCTTTTTTGCTTTTTTTTTTGAAAAAAGGGTTTTTATGCTTATATGAAAAATACGTTTCCTCTCCCGTCCTTTTCTTATGCATGGTCTTCGCGGAAATTACATTCTGTTCCTCAAAAAACTTGGAACAACCAGTTATGGTCTTAGTTCTCTTTTTTCTTACGTATCAGCTAAGTTGCGGAATGCGCTACCTGATTTTATCGTACCTATGAGTTTACTGGTTTTAAAAGAGAATCCAGGGCCGCATTTTGTACAGCGGCTTTTCTTTTTAATAAATATATCTTTAAAAATCTATCTATTAGGTAGATATCTGTATATGCTATTTACTTTAGCTGTAAATGTGATGTCTCCAAGATATTAGCTCCTGTAGTTATTCGGAAGAAGCTTATGACTGTATGTATGTTAGCTTTAGGAGGGCGCATGCGCAAACTTTGTAATCTGCGACTCCAGTGCTTACCACATGACAGATAAAATGACTTTTCTCTTAAATATATAAGCCATCTAATTCTTACTCTATATTGACAAGGGCGGTTTGGAGCTGTGAGTAGGCGTGGGATTTGTCACATATGGTTTAGGGGCCGACATATCTCTCCCTCAATGCCGTACCGGGAGGCAAGGTCGGTAGCAGAAAGCAGCAAAGGGCCAACTGCGTCCAAAAGCGATCGAACGGGCCGAAATCCCGGGATGACTCGTTTAGTACGACGCTCCAGCGCCGGTGTCTGGAGGTACTGCGTTTTTCTCTCTTGTTCAAACAGTCTGTCAGCGCATGCGCAAATGTTCTGGCTCTTCGATACCTAGCCTACCAAAAAAAATTAACACGCGGGGTTTGTTTCTTATTTTTTCTTCCAGCAATTTGCATTTCCCTTGATTTTATAGGCATAAATGTAACGTAAGAACCGTGCGTGTCTGGTCTTGTCTAAGGGAGAGGCAAAACATGGTTTGATGCAGACTGGGACGCCTAAAATGCTCTGTTGTAAACATGAGGCCTCACGAGTGAGGTTGTCTCTCTGGCCTTTCTGTGGACGAAGTCCAGGACCTACTGACACAATCTGGGCAAGTTTTGAAAGCTAAAACCATCAATGGATGCATTGTTTTGCTGGTAGGACTGGGTGGCCCGACACTTATGAAAAACAAACTTTGAAATGAGAATCGCGAGTCTTCCCTTGTCATGGAATGGCAGAATTACCCAGAATTCTTTTTGGGCATGAGCGAGGCAACTTAAGAAGCACGAGACTGGCCCTCATCGAATGGCTGAAGCGCGGCCAGAGGAAATGATTTTAAGCCAGATACTCAGGAGAGGGCCTGGTGTGTGCTGTTAACGTAGATTTTAGATTTCGGAACAAGTTTTTATCATAGAAAATTCGCGACAAAGTTGTGCTTTCATTTCGTTGTAATTTTTGTGTCAAAGAAACGGTGTAATAGTGTAAATACGAGAATAACAAATTTATATTTGCAGATTTTCTGTCGTCTTACTACAAAAGTCAAGCTCGACATCTCTATAAAATAAGCGCATTCAAAATTTCCTGGAGTTAATTCATAAAAGTATGTGGTTAACTTTTGTGGTTTTTTTGCTATTTTTTTTTGAAAAAAGGGTTTTTTTCCTTATATGAAAAATACGTTTCCTCTCCCGTGTCCTTCTTATCCATGATCTTCGCGGAAATTACATTCTGTTCCTCAATAAACTTGGAACAACCACTTATGGTTTTAGTTCTCTTTTTTCTTACGTATCAGCTAAGTTGCGGAATGCGCTACCTGATTTTATCCGTACCTATGAGTTTACTGGTAAGGGTTAGTGTTAAGTTCATAGAAAATTTGCAACAAAGTTGTGCTTTCACTTGGCTGTAATTCTCGTGTCAAAGAAACGGTATAATAATGTAAATAAGAGAATAACGGTATTTATATTTGCAGATTACCTGTCCTATTACTACGAAAATCAAGCTCGACATTTCTATGCAATAAGTGCAATCAAAACTTTTTCGCATTACTTGATAAAAGTATGTGGTTTTCTTTTTCTTTCTTTTTTGCTTTTTTTTTTTTTGAAAAAAGGGTTTTTCTGCTTATGTGAAAAATACGTCTCCTGTCCCGTCCTTTTCTTATGCATGGTCTTCGCGGAAATTACATTCTGTTCCTCGAAAAACTTGGAACAACCAGTTATGGGCTTAGTTCTCTTTTTTCTTACGTATCAGCTAAGTCGCGCAATTCGCTACCTGATTTTATCGTACCTATGAGTTTCCTAGTTTTAAAAGAGAATCCAGGGCCGCATTTTGTACAGCGGCTTTTCTTTTTAATAAATATATCTTTAAAAATCTATCTATTAGGTAGGTATCTGTATATGCTATGTATTTTAGCTGTAAATGTGATGTCTCCAAGATATTAGCTCCTGTAGTTATTCGGAAAAAGCTTATGACTGTATGTATGTTACCTTTAGGAGGGCGCATGCGCAAACTTTGTAATCTGCGACTCCAGTGCTTACCACATGACAAATAAAATGACTTTGCTCTTAAGTATATAAGCCATCTAATTCTTACTCTATATTGACAAGGGCGGTTTGGAGCTGTGAGTAGGCGTGGGATTTGTCACATATGGTTTAGGGGCCGACATATCTCTCCCTCAATGCCGTACCGGGAGGCAAGGTCGGTAGCAGAAAGCAGCGAAGGGCCAACTGCGTCCAAAAGCGATCGCACGGGCCGAAATCCCGGGATGACTCGTTTGGTACGACGCTCCAGCGCCGGTGTCTGGAGGTACTGCGTTTTTCTCTCTTGTTCAAACAGTCCGTCAGCGCATGCGCAAATGTTCTGGCTCTTCGATACCTAGGCTACCAAAAGAATTACCACGCGGGGTTTTTTTTTTTTTTTTTCTTCCAGCAATTTGCATTTCCCTTGATTTTATAGGCATAAATGTAACGTAAGAACCGTGCGTGTCTGGTCTTGTCTAAGAGAGAGGCGAAAGATGGTTTGATGCAGACTGGGACGCCTAAAATGCTCTGTTGTAAACATGAGGCCTCACGAGTGAGGTTGTCTCTCTGGCCTTTCTGTGGACGAATTCCAGGACCTACTGACACAATCTGGGCAAGTTTTGAAAGCTAAAACCTTCAATGGATGCGTTGTTTTGCTGGTAGGACTGGGTGGCCCGACACTTATGAAAAAAAAAAACTATGAAATGAGAATCGGGAGTCTTCCCTTGTCATGGAATGGCAGAATTACGCAGAATTCTTTTTGGGCATGAGCGAGACAACTTAAGAAGCACGAGACTAGCCCTCATCGAATGGCTGAAGCGCGGCCAGAGGAAATGATTTTAAGCCAGATACTCAGGAGAGGGCCTGGTGTGTGCTGTTAACGTAGATTTTGGATTTCTGAACAAGTTTTTATCATAGAAAATTCGCGACAAAGTTGTGCTTTCATTTCGTTGTAATTTTCGTGTCAAAGAAACGGTGTAATAATGTAAATAAGAGAATCACGAAATTTATATTTGCAGATTTTCTGTCGTCTTACTACAAAAGTCAAGCTCGACATCTCTATAAAATAAGGGCATTCAAAATTTCCGGGAGTTAATTCATAAAAGTATGTGGTTAACTTTTGTGGTTTTTTTGCTATTTTTTTTTGAAAAAAGGGTTTTTTTCCTTATATGAAAAATACGTTTCCTCTCCCGTGTCCTTCTTATCCATGATCTTCGCGGAAATCACATTCTGTTCCTCAAAAAACTTGGAACAACCACTTATGGTTTTAGTTCTCTTTTTTCTTACGTATCAGCTAAGTTGCGGAATGCGCTACCTGATTTTATCCGTACCTATGAGTTTACTGGTAAGGGTTAGTGTTAAGTTCATAGAAACTTTGCAACAAAGTTGTGCTTTCACTTGGCTGTAATTCTCGTGTCAAAGAAACGGTATAATAATGTAAATAAGAGAATAACGGTATTTATATTTGCAGATTACCTGTCCTATTACTACGAAAGTCAAGCTCGACATTTCTATGCAATAAGCGCATTCAAAACTTTTTCGCATTACTTGATAAAAGTATGTGGTTTTCTTTTTCTTTCTTTTTTGCTTTTTTTTTGAAAAAAGGGTTTTTCTGCTTATGTGAAAAATACGTTTCCTCTCCCGTCCTTTTCTTATGCATGGTCTTCGCGGAAATTACATTCTGTTCCTCGAAAAACTTGGAACAACCAGTTATGATCTTAGTTCTCGTTTTTCTTACGTATCAGCTAAGTTGCGGAATGCGCTACCTGATTTTATCGTACCTATGAGTTTACTGGTTTTAAAAGAGAATCCAGGGCCGCATTTTGTACAGCGGCTTTTCTTTTTAATAAATATATCTTTAAAAATCTATCTATTAGGTAGGTATCTGTATATGCTATGTATTTTAGCTGTAAATGTGATGTCTCCAAGATATTAGCTCCTGTAGTTATTCGGAAAAAGCTTATGACTGTATGTATGTTACCTTTAGGAGGGCGCATGCGCACACTTTGTAATCTGCGACTCCAGTGCTTACCACATGACAAATAAAATGACTTTGCTCTTAAATATATAAGCCATCTAATTCTTACTCTATATTGACAAGGGCGGTTTGGAGCTGTGAGTAGGCGTGGGATTTGTCACATATGGTTTAGGGGCCGACATATCTCTCCCTCAATGCCGTACCGGGAGGCAAGGTCGGTAGCAGAAAGCAGCGAAGGGCCAACTGCGTCCAAAAGCGATCGCACGGGCCGAAATCCCGGGATGACTCGTTTGGTACGACGCTCCAGCGCCGGTGTCTGGAGGTACTGCGTTTTTCTCTCTTGTTCAAACAGTCCGTCAGCGCATGCGCAAATGTTCTGGCTCTTCGATACCTAGCCTACCAAAAAAAATTAACACGCGGGGTTTGTTTGTTATTTTTTCTTCCAGCAATTTGCATTTCCCTTGATTTTATAGGCATAAATGTAACGTAAGAACCGTGCGTGTCTGGTCTTGTCTAAGAGAGAGGCGAAAGATGGTTTGATGCAGACTGGGACGCCTAAAATGCTCTGTTGTAAACATGAGGCCTCACTAGTGAGGTTGTCTCTCTGGCCTTTCTGTGGACGAATTCCAGGACGTACTGACACAATCTGGGCAAGTTTTGAAAGCTAAAACCTTCAGTGGATGCGTTGTTTTGCTGGTAGGACTGGGTGGCCCGACACTTATGAAAAAAAAACTATGAAATGAGAATCGGGAGTCTTCCCTTGTCATGGAATGGCAGACTTACCCAGAATTCTTTTTGGGCGTGAGCGAGGCAATTTAAGAAACGCAAGACTGGCCCTTATCGAATGGCTGAAGCGCGGCCAGAGGACATGATTTCTAGCCATGATTTCTCCCGTCCTTTTCTTATGCATGCTCTTCGCGGAAATCACATTCTGTTCGTCAAAAAACTTGGAACAACCATTATGGTCTTAGTTCTCTTTTTTCTTACGTATCAGCTAAGTTGCGGAATGCGCTACCTGATTTTATCCGTACCTATGAGTTTACTGGTTTTAAAAGAGAATCCAGGGCCGCATTTTGTACAGCGGCTTTTCTTTTTAATAAATATATCTTTAAAAATCTATCTATTAGGTAGGTATCTGTATATGCTATGTATTTTAGCTGTAAATGTGATGTCTCCAAGATATTAGCTCTTGTAGTTATTCTGAAATTCAAGATGAGATAAAGTTTATGCATGCATGTATGTTACCTTTAGTAGGGCGCCTGCGCACACTTTGTAATCTGCGACTTCAGTGCTTACCATTTGACAGATAAAATGGCTTTTCCCTTGAATATATAAGTCATCGAATTCTT
>NC_090889.1:26856393-26881393 GCF_036669925.1 Montipora capricornis
TGAAAAAACAAAAGTTGTGCCATGAAAATTAGCCTTACCTTGGCTGGGTTGCTGTTAGGTATCAGTCTCCATTTCAGCCTTCTTGATGTTGTTTTGCCAGGACTTCACTTACCCGAAAATGGGAACCAACCAGCCAGTTATTAATTATTGACAGCTTTTTCAACACACGTTTTAAAAATCTCCTTTGATGATAAACCCGTTTTTGATTCGAAAGAATTTAATTTTTGGCGAAAGAAAATGCCAAAGGTTTTTCGTGTGCCTCGTGCAAGCTGAAGCAGCTGTGTGTGTTTAAAATTAACTGGAAGCTGTAATATATATTCTGTCAATATCAATAGGTATTAAAACTATTTGGGTTAATTTAAAGTGATGTCCTCTTATCCTGAGCTCTGTTTTAAGCAGTCTTCACCTCATTGGCAGCTACTCTAACTACTTAACATGATTCTTTTCAAAAGTAGTAATTTGGTTATTCATGTCTTCAGCTGGCTGGTTCCAGTGCAATTCCACAGGTGCCCTTTAGATCCATTGATTGTACTTGGGCTGGGACTGTTGCTGATCAGTGCCACTGGGCGTTTGCAATTTGCAGATGTTTAATTTGAATGTTACTAGTGTTGATACTAGTGCGACCGCCTGCCATAATGCAATGCAGGGCTTTTTGACAGGAGTTTCCTTTCACAAGGTAAAACTAACAAAGAGGCAATAGTTATTGTCAATGTCTCAGTGTTACCGCTACCATAGTGAAAAAAATCCTCCCATCTCACTCTCATGGAGTGCTAACCATAACTGACTGCCTTTCCTCTTGGTCTTCATGTCAGATTCATCCTTGTTACTTAAAAAAATACTTAGACTAGGGTGTATGGATTGTCTCATGAATTCCCTCGGATAACCTGTAAATGAGGTGTCTCTTCTTAATTGTGCAATTTAAGAGAAAGAACACAGCCTCATCACAGCTTACCCTAGTGAGTACTTAGTTGACACCTATGGTTTACCTAACCTATCCCCGCAATGCTGAAGTGGTAAGCAGTTGCCACATTGCCATTGTGAATTAACTTTTGTTTGGCCAAACCGAATTGTCTCGGTCTGAAGTGTAGTTTTTAAAGAGGATCATTTGGAAAAATAATTTTGTACAGGCAAGAGGTAAAGCCACAACAGACATTGCGAGCCTAACCTATTTGTCTTAAGTTTTACAACAGAGACCACTCAGCTTGAAAGAAGTTCCCAAATGAGATCTCCCCACAAAACTGGAATGGCCTGTTATCTTAATCAATATTAGTGTCTGGTTGAACCTTACGAGATTAAACCTTCACTTGACTCAGGACTGGGTCTGGCAAGTGAAGTGTATCATGTGAAGAAATTCAATTTCAATGCATGCAACTAAGCGGGAGAACTTGTGGAAGATGAAGTCTTCGTTTATAGAAAAATGTCTGGAACTCCATTTGTAGATGACCATCCAAGTGACATCAAAGTCTCTGAAAAGAGCAACTAAGAAGAAAGGCTTGCAGAAGATGAAGTCTTCATAATTTGGTAGAAAAACATTTCAGGAACTCTTGTGGTAGATGACCAACAAGGCAACCTCATATCGAAGTACTGGAAGACAAAGTACAGTCTTTTAAGCCGAAAATAGTACTTGACGATACTGAAAAGGCCGATCAAATCCAGTTGTGAACCGAAAGACCTGCAAAGGAACCCAAACGTAATGGGAGCCTAAGGGAAGGAGCCATCCCGTACCACGGGTGTCGTTAACTAATCTAACTACAATATTATTATTAAGTTAAGCCGAATCAAGAAGCCAATTGACTTCTGACCGAATGCATGTCTGTGCAAAGTATGCTTTGTAAGATTCAACCAGAGCTTAATTATTTTAACCCCCCATATACCCCAACCCATACAAAAGTCAACTTACTGCAATGATGCATCTTTCATCAAAGTGTTGCAAATGACTTGCCTGGGCTGATCGGAAGCAATATGCTGTGTTTTACAGGATACGAAGCCGAGGGTACCATAAAGTGGATTGGCAGTCTGCAACAGTGGGGGAATCTGTTCTTAGTGGGAACTTAAATCGTTCGGTCTAGGGAGGTCCACTGGGCTATTCATCAGTTGAGTTCCTGGTAAGAAGCAAAGTAATAATAGAGTTTTACTTGTTCGATGAGATGAGATTGATATTCTCACGTAAGAAATGAAACAACGAAGTACATAAGGTTTTCGTATAGCATATTTAAACATTTACATTGAGACAAGTTCTGAATTGTAAGCCTATATACATTTCATTTGGATTCAGTACCACAAATAAAGCTTTTCTTGAGTCATAATTTATTGTTCAAAGCAGAGTAGCATGAAACCATGTCTGAAAGCTTTGTCTTTTTTTAGCAAGCAAGTGCAGTATTTATCCCAAGAGCTCAGCCATTTAAACTGAGCAACCAGGTAAATGTGAATTAAATTTGTTTTGATTGTATTTTAATAAACCTGTTGTTATCTTGTACCACATAGTGCTAATTGCATCTTTACTACTCTTGCTTCAGCCTTACTTCATAACTTTCTGTTACTAATATAATACATAATTATTATTTAGTTAAAATTAGAAAAAACTAGCATCACACGCATGTGAAATGGGAAAGGGAAGGCTGGTGCTTCCCAATAAAGCACGAATATTGTGTTAGAGATGTTGATCGATATATATGGAGCTACTGGCAAGAAATGAGATAATGTTAGGTTATGTCCATTTTAGAATGGCAAGAGGGAAATTTCAGCCCAAAATCTGCTGTTTCACATAAATGAGATGCTCTTTTCAAAGTTTCGGCTAACCTTTTTGGTGTCATGAAATTCAGTGGGAAATAGCACCATGTTGAGGCACCATATGGTGCTAATTGCATCTTTACTACTCTTACATGTACTTCAGCCTTACTTGGTAACTTTCTGTTACTAATATATACATAATAATTATTATTTATTTAAAATAAGAACAAACTAGCATCACACGTATGTGAAACAGGAAACGGAAGACTGGTGCTTATCAATAAAGCATGAAAATTGTCTTACTTAGTCTTGTCTCACGTCTTTGAGATGTTGTTTGGCAAGAAATGAGATAATATTAAAGATCTTTTGTCCATTTTAAAATGGCAAGAGGCAAATTTCAGCGTAAAATCTACTTTTTCACGTAAATACAATGCTCTTTTCAAAGTTGCGGCTTACCTTTTTGGTGTCTAACCTAACCGTAACTTTCTGCTCTGATAAGCAAAATAGACCAATTCGGCTAACTCAATGTTGTACCCAATTCAAATCTTTTGGGAATAAAGCGTTTTGTTCCAAGTATTTCCATATCATTTAAATGTGAATGCTTCATTGTCATGCAAATTCAACACACAAAGAATCTTAACCCCGAGAGATTTGAATTGGGTACAACATTGAGTTAGCCGAATTGGTCTATTAGCCCCCACTTTGAAGCCAACTTGGGATAGCCAAAGCTAAACAGAAAAGGGATGATCATAGGGAGTGACAACTCAACCCACCTGGTCAAGACTCTCGACATGAATGTCTGACATGTGATGTCAGAGCTCCTATAGCACTCAATAGCAAAATGAGGGTTCACAACAAGTGATGTACCTGTCTTCATTGGCTAGGAAAAAAACAAGACGAAGAACTGAAGGCTTCATAGGCTTATTGCTTACCTTCAAAGTGCAATTTTAAGCTAATTTCGTGTGTTAATTATGTAATGCGTTTTGAGTTGCATTTATTTGAAGATATTGATCCATGTCCTCTTCAGAGTTCTTCTTTCTATGTTATTTCCTTGTTTTCTTACTACCAAATATTCTTTTCAAACTGAGCTTCATGTTTGTCGTGCCCAGATTATGATCAGAATTGGAATCAGTCCATTAAATTGAGCTCAAGCCAGGTGTTACCTGTCATAATTTTCCTGCATTTACAGAACTCAATTGGGAAGTCTCACCTATCATTACTGCCACCAAGGCTAAAACAGACAGCCTGCTATTAAACCATCACTTCTTTCTCCAACAACTGCATTGAAATCCCCAAGTCCTAACACATAGTCGTTCTCTTTTCCATGTTTAAATATTTGATCAACATTATTATGCATTTTCTTTACTCTGCCATACAGTTGGTCGGTGCTAGGCATGCATGCGATAGCAATCATAATATCTACTGGGTCACCTCTTAGTCTTAATTTGACCGCTGACCGGTTGGCCCAATTAGTTGAGCATGTGACTTCTGTGATGAAGGTCACGGGTTCAACTCTGGCCAGACCAACACTCAGGGTCTTTAAATAACTCAGGAGAAAGTGCTGTAATGCAATCTGCAATTGGTTAGACTTTCAAGTCTTCTTGGATAAGGACAATAAACCAAAGATCCAGTCTCACAACCCTTCAATGTTCATAATCCTACATGGGACATAAAAGAAGCCACACACTTGTCACAAAAAGTAGGACATATACAGTAGTTCCTGTTGTTGTGGTCAGGCTTCATTTCATTCATTTATGGGTTGAGTGAGATCGCTAATGGAGTGATAGCGGCTGCCAGTGGCACCTGTACGTGTCTATGCTGATGTCCAGTCTCTCCCACAGATTGATTACTTGTAAACTGAGCATTTGAATATGTGAATACGAAATGCACATAAATTCATTACCATTATCATTACCATAGATCAGGAGTCCATTATAAGGTTCTCCTGTCTCGACACACTTTCCTGCCTTGTTGTCGAGTAGCAGGGTTACACCACTTTCTCTCCTTGTACCACCAGGGTAAATTAAACACTTCACCACTAATAAAATCTCCTTTTTTCTTTTGCTCCACACTTTTGTAAGACCTGGGATGTGCCTCTCCAGTCTTCCCATTTCGTACTTCTCTTGCCCTGACATTGTTCTTACATTCCATACACCATTTTGAATGATCGATGAGGAGGATTTTGCATGTTCATCTCCTGCTCGATATGGCAGCTTCCCAAAGAAACATCCTGTTAATGTCATCACATCCAATACCATCCAATGTATCCATTACAATACGATAATATGGACGACAACTTGTGGATGTGGTTTGCAACTGTCTTCATGAACCTCAATGGCTGTCTAACTGGGGCTAGTGGATCCCAGGATACATGCCAGCATCTGGCTGTACAGTGTATACACAGTTGGAAATAAAAGACCCATCCACAAATACAACTGCCCTTTATACTGTTCCCCATGCCTTCTGGCAAGCCAGACTCTATGGTAAGACAAAGTGGGTAGTACAGCTTTGAATAGGTGAGCTCGCACGTTAGTGAAGTGATGGAGGTACCTTACATCTCCATTCTAGACCAGCTGTCCAGGTAAGGTCTAGCTACTGACTTTTTAGGTTTGTTCAGTATCCACTCTTCCCATTAGTCAGTTAACTAGCCTCGTGAGAATTTCCAGGGAAGCGATTAGGCTACACTCTTAAACCCTACATGAAACCACAGCTGCAAAGAGATGGGTACTATATACATGTAGTTCCAAATGGAAGCTTAATCAAGTTTGGCCATGGGCTGGGTTATCAAGTTCAAGACATTGTGTGAGGGCAAAGGCAATCTCCTGGTCAATTACCAACATAAACTCAGGATCCTAGAGGTAACTGTGGCACTGCTTAGTTCAGGTATAAGGATCATATTCTCAGTAACTGAAAGTTGTAATTTGCACAAGTTGGGAAAGTGCAAACTCAACAAGAGCCCACATTTTAGTGCAGTAGCAAGGTGGAGATAAAAGAAAGTGGTTGTTTCCTTGTGGGGTCAAGATGTCCCAAGGAAGCTCATCACCATCAACCAAAGTGCAATGCCTTTCAATGTTCACAGTTAATGGGAAAGAGAAACAGTCACTTATTGTGAGTTGGTAAAAGAAAATGGCAAAATTGGTGAAATGCAATTCAAAAGCAAGTCTTATTACAACAGGGTGATAAATGCAGGTGACGTTAAGTTAAGGTACTGGAAGGCAAAGTGTGGTACTTTAAGCCGAAAGAAAGATGAAAAAAGCCGGAAAGAGTGATTGTGAAGACTGAAGAAGCCAATCAAAATATAGTTGCTGGCCGAATGACCTGCAAAGCAACCAAAACGTAATGGGAGCCTAAGGGAAGAAGCCATCCCACACCATGGGTCGTAACTGACTAAAATTATGTAACTAATGTTAAGTTAAACCGAATGAAGAAGCCAATTGACTTCTGATGGAATGCATGTGTGTGTGCAAAGTATGCACACACACATGCATTAATTATTTTAACCTCCCACATAACAGTGCACTTACTTGTGGGAAAAGACTTCATCAAAGAACTGCTGTTCTGTTTCAGGATGGGAAGTGAACATCTGTGTTGCAGAAGCTGAATGTTGGCTTTGCTGTTTTCAGGATGTTGAGGAAGCACAAGCATTTTGGTAGGATCTGGTCTGGCCTCAAGTGAAGTGGCTCCCTTGTGATGGTTTTGTGTTTAAGACTTATGGTGATGATTGGGTAGCGTGCCAATCAAAGCTGGAGGTCATGCTGGCTAACCTGAACATAAAAGGTTAAAATAATAAATTGTCAAATTCTGTTTCTTGGATTCATTTCTTTGTATCTCACTGAATCTTTGTTACCAGCCGTTGTCCTTTCTTGGAAAAGTTTTAGGAAATTGTTGCTTGTAAGTGGTTGGAATTTTTTGTTGTTGAAGCCAAGCTTAATTGACAAATAAAACAAGGCAGAATTTAACAAAATAGCCATTTCCTTGTTAGATACAAGATGGGATACAGCCAACTTAAAGTCTTTTTGGCTATTTTGTTATTATTGTCTTCCATTTAGGCTCAAGGAAAAAATTGTAATAGATGTGTTTGGAATGCAGTAGGCTTATTTTACAGGTCATAAGTTATGGTGTTAACAATAATTGTGAAACAACCACAGCTATTATTTTACAAAATGTTTTGGCAGAAGGATAGTTTTAAAACATGGTTAAGGTTTTTTCAGTATTCTCCCCCAGTTCTTTTCCCATCTTTTACCTTCCATTTGTTTCATAACCTTTCTAATCTGGTATTTTACTGAGCTGGTGAATAAACCTGCCCACATATAAGAAACTAATTTTTAAGAACCTGTTTGGCTAAGAATCCCATGTTAGTGCAAATTCCCCTTTCCACTTGAACTTGTTTTAGTTTAAAATGTGAAAATGGTTCTTGTTGCCACAGCCGGAGTAGTGCAAGCAGAATAATAATAATAATAATAATAGTGTTCTAAATTATTGGAGGGCTTATTCTCTAGAGATAAAAAAGTGCTGAAATGAAGTCAGTGTAATAAGGAGAATGCAGACCAGAGGTGAAATCTGGCTACATTGTGTCTTGGAGAAATACTTGTTTTTGCATAAGGATTTGTACTTTATATGTTCTATGTTCTTTATTTTCAGTGTGCTGTATTTCTTTTTGTCATGTGCAAGATGCCGCTGCCTTACAGAGTTTTGATTATGAAGGTAAAATTAATGTTGTATTTCAAGTGGCCAAAGATTTCACTTCTTGAAATGGTGAATAAAACATTTCTCTTAACAATGTTTGATACTCTTTACTTTGTATAATTATTTGGTTTTCAATGCATTTTTTCTCCAAAGTGTGGTAGGGGTCCAACTAAAATACTTCCACCCACAAGCCTTTATGCTTGTCTCCAACCAAGCCCCCCTGATCCCCCTTGTAATGCAGATAAAAAACCTTAATATTAGTAATAGTAATGATGATAATAATAATAATAATAATAATAATTGTGATATCGGCATAACGATGTATTCTACACTGCCATAATAATAATAATAATAATAATGTCTGAGTCTTATTTAGCTAAGGTGCAGGTGCTCTTCTAAACTAAAGGAATTTGAGGCAGATCAAGTAAATTATTGGTTTTTGGTACATGAGAGAGGAAAACCAGAGTACCTGGTGAAAAACCTCGCGGAGCAGAGTAGAAAACCAACAAACCCATAGACCTCTTTCATAATGGCAGCCAAATAAAATATTCTTTTGTTTTAATGCTATTAAGCCTTTCTAGCCTCGCTACGACAAGCACATTTCAAAAGGGTATTCGTTTCAAAATGAAGGCAGTAGGTCTAATTAACATAAATACAAAAGAATGTAAAAGTGGTCGCCATTTATGAAAGTGGTCTACTAGTGGGAAATGAGTGTTCTCACAATTATTGTGATAAAGCTGCTCCCACTCCCCCAACCCGCACTTCCACCCATCCCATGTTGAAAATTCAAGTTCATGTTTGTCTCCTCTTCAAAGCGAGACTGAGTGCGAAGTTTTTGTGATAATAATTAGCTCTACTTTAAATATGAATGTAAACTAATTTTCATAAGGGAAACTTTGCACTTAGACTCGCTCTGAAGAGGAGGCAGACTTTTGTCGTAATATTTCTTATCAAATTTCTGATTTTTTTAATTTGGTTGGTGTCTTAGGGCTTGTTTTTACAAGAAAAAGTTATTTCAATTGTGTTCTTTCATCTCTCTTAACAATGTGCCTTTTCTTCTCCCGCGAAAACGTTTTGTTTATTTGGCAGCTGAAAGTTGTATAACGTTGCTGGGGCACGAAAAGCAAAATATATTTTATAGCGTCACTCAATTGCCTGGCCGTTATTACCTTGACTAAAGCTTCTTGTAAAAACCGAGGAAGTGTTTTTATGTCAAGCTTTCAACAATATCAGCGAAAAAGTAAATTAAATTATATTTTACGAAGCCAATTAATCTCTGAAAGCCTGAAGCATGCGCAAAAGATTCATCGAGTCAAGAGTCAAACGTTGTGGGGAATAAATTTATTTTAGTACATGCGAAACCGTGATTATTTTTCTATCCATAGTTAGTAGGCAATGTTCTATCAAGGAATGCTAAAAGCTAAATTGTTCATCCTTTGTTGTTTTAGTATTTGCACAGAAATTGTTGGAGGTTTAAATCAACTTTTCCTTCACTTTGCGCGCCGTCTGAAAATGTAGGATTATTTGTCTCGCTCGTATAAAGTGGCAGTAGAATTTTCCCTGAGAATTGCTCGAATGCATTTCAAGCTTCATTTATAGAAAATTAATCCTTTTTTTTGCTTTTATTTGCCGCTAGAGAGAGTTTATGAAAGTCACTACCTAGGGCAAATTAATCCTATTGTTTCAATGTCGCGTGTTTGCAAAAATTAGTGAAAGAGTTTTAAATTGCATTTTTCCCTGTGAATTCACACCACGAACTAATCTGAACTGGAAGCGAAAGAAAGCACGTCATAGAAATAAAAGAGAACTGGTTAACTACTTGAACTGAAAGGTTACAAAAAGGGATTAATTCGGTCCATTTTTGCGAAACTCCTGCGCTCCAATGTTACCAACTTTAACGACGTAAACTTAAAAGAAACTTACCTCGAGAATCATCTGCCATATTGAGTCAAAACTTCTGCAATACCAAGGCTGTTGTTTTTGTCTTTCTCGACCTTAAAACTTGGTTTTAACAAGGAGAAAAGTAGTAAAACGTATTTCGTTTCCCACAGTTGTTTTCTTGAATTTTTGGCAGCTGTTTGAAAAGCGCGCGAAGCTGCCACTTAACATCACGTGTGGTAAATGCTGCTCTTTGGTTGGCTAGTTGATATTGTCTCGTGGTACTCTGATTGTTTACCAGAAAATGGCGGGAATTGGCTGCTGCTGGCATTTTTTTCTAAATTTGGTAATTAAAAACTCACAAGTTTTACCACTAAAAGGAAAAAATTGTAATTCAATTTCTTTTTTTTTTTCTCTTCGAATGTTTTTCTACTTCTGTTCTGGTGGTGGAGAATAAAAAATGAGGACATTTGGATCTCCCCAAGTCTCAAGATCTTTTAACATGGATTCAGAGGACCTTGGATGAATCTCTAAAGGAAATAAACCAGCCGTGAACATATGAAATCGTGACAACCTTTTCTGAAAGTTATTTTGAACTCCAGACACAAACTTCTCCCAGGGTAGAAAGGTTATATAATAACTTGATAAGCTTGCAAGGCAAAACGTTGTCCAACCTAGGAGAACAGACAGGGCAACTCGTTTGCACTGGTAACCCCTCTAACCGACGTGATTGTGATACCTACGTGGATAGATGGATTGACTGGCACACTCAAATCAAATAGACTTAGGACTCTTTCCATTTGACAGGACTGAAATTAGGAAGTACTAACTCTCAAATTAACACACTTCAAGGATGATATATACTCCTCCAGAAGAATGTGAGGGATTATCATGCAAGTATTCCTTCAAATTGTTGCATTTTCTTTGCAAACTGACGTATCTGGTTTGCAATTCAGACAAAAGGAAAGCGCCCTCAGTAGTGGCCTACCAGTAAAAACCCTTTTCTTCCTTTCTTTTATCACACAAAACAAAAATTGTGACTGGATAAGGTGGGTTGGTGATGGAGTTTGAAATGACTGGGTCATTTGCAATTTGAGATATATTTCAATAATCCACTTTTCAAAACTGGGATGATTGGCCAAAATGCATCACTAATTGTTACACCCACTAGATAAAAATACATTAATGTCGATGATTGATCCGTCGTACTGTAATTCACCAATCATTTTAACAAGATCCAAGTCCACTCAAAAACCCCTCTTTAATGAATATCATGCATGCGGGCTTTATGCGCTATTGGCACCCCACTCAGTCTTTGAATTCTCTTCAATGCAGTCCATCATATAGCCAGTCACTCGTATGGAACTTTGAAAACATAAGTTTGAAGTCCTCAGCGGAAAACTACATAAAGGGGTCAACAGTTATTTCTCTCTTTCTCTTTCTTTACCCTGATCCGCTTCACTGTCCTGAACACTCACTTATGAATACAGCGAAGAGTCCAGCGAAGTGTCAGAGTTTCCAGGGAAACAAGCTAAGTTTTGATTACTCAACGGACAACCCGTTGACATGGCTGTTTCCTTTTCTGCGGGTGAAGAACGCTACTTTTACTTGTTCCCTTATCGAGATAATTCGTCTCTTTAGAACTATTCGGATTCACTTTGTCAAAAATGTACACTTGGTCTTTAATAGTTGCAACAAGACACTGTCTCTCCAATCTTTAGTTTTGATACCGACGTCACAGAAAACTCTTTCGTCTCCTTCGCAAATAACCTGCGACAGGCCCATTTTTAGCATTGCTCATATGTTCCGGCTTATGGCGTCGCTCGCTTCTTTTCGTTTCGCCAACTCCACGGTATGTACCGCTTGACACGAAGGCAGCGTTTACACGAACGCGGCTTCACATCGACACGGTTGCATGACTCCGAAACCGCGCCATTTTCAGTCGAAACGTATTTTCCGCATTAGTTTGGAGGGTGGGAACGGAAAAAAGACAGAAAGGTCTCCTACAATCTAGTCAATCCACCATGTGATTTATCTTTGTCAGCTTATGTTTTTGTGCGATAAATTAAAAACCTTAACATGTCTTCCTTGTATTCTTTTTATCTGACACACTTTTCCCATGATCGTTTTAAACAGACTTGATGTGTA
Source organism: Montipora capricornis (assembly GCF_036669925.1). NCBI lineage: Eukaryota > Metazoa > Cnidaria > Anthozoa > Scleractinia > Acroporidae > Montipora > Montipora capricornis. The sequence goes on from NC_090889.1 coordinate 26,867,836, forward strand.
AACGTTGTTTACATTTGACTTGATTTGCGTTAATTGTTGATTTTATTTTATGGTGTCCCCAATTAGTGCTCCAACGCTAGAACGACTAGACACTTCAATAAAGTTCCTTTCCTTTCCCTTCCTTTCCTTTAAACATGAACGTAAACTCCAAATTTGTAAGCCTCAAGGAGGTCTTTCCTTAATTCCTTAAATGCTTTATTAACACGATTAAGCGAGTTTTTTAAGGCTACACCAATAACAGATCAAAATTATTTTGTGCGGTTCCGTTACTCAATTTGAGGGGGCAAAGTTCTTGCCATGTCTTGCGCTACGGAAGCGGAGGTCATGTTTGCGGATTACCACGACTGTTGTGCGTGGGATGTGTGGTTACAGAAGAGTCTTCCAGCTCGTTCAAACGGCAGGATATCACGTTTTATTTTCTCCATGCTTATTTACATTTTGCAATCGCCAGTTATTTGTCGCATGTGTGGGTGGTTTTACACAGTACGTCATCACCGTCATGTTGGTGAACGAAAACAAATTATATAAACTCTTGTTCTTAGGCCATCGTAGCTTGATTAAGAACATAACACAAACAGCGGTGATATTGTATTCCGACGCATTTTATATATAGAACTTGACGTTTCGTATGCTAGTCAACATACATTTTCAAATATTGTAACGGTCACCTTTGAAAGTGTATGTTGACTAGCATACGAAACGTCAAGTTCTATATATAAAATGCGTTGGAATACAATGTTTATCACCGTTGTTTGTGTTATTTTCTTAATCAAATTAAAGTAGCTGCTTTTGTTATGTGCATTACATCATTGTCATCTGTGTCTCTAGAGATTGGTTGCAAACTATCTATTTGTGATCACATTGTACCTGAAAAAGGCTGGTTTGGCCAGCCGAAATATAGTACACCACTACAATCAATTCTACGTTGTATCGGCTCTCGCTCAAAATATTTAGCTTCTCAACTTGTAATTACGCCGATCAGATCAATCCACTGATCCAACCTACGCCAACAGGAAGATTGTCCACGGTTACTTGCTTCAAAACTCTGGTATTTTTTCTCAAAACTCGGAGATATTAGCTACACCAAGCTACTCTAAAAATCCGAGGGTAAATAAAGATGTATGATATGATATGATATGATGATATGATATATGATCACACGTTTGAAATCGAACCAATTTGACTAATGACCTCTTCGAGGGCCAAAAAGGGAAAGGAAAGGAACTTTCTTTAAGTGTCTAGTCCACTAGCCGTTTGAGCACTAATTAGGGACACAGTAAACTGAACAACAAAACGCAAGTCAAATGAAATTATCGGAAATGTTAGGGGTTTTTTAGACTGTTGGAGAGAATTCCCTTCATTGTATTTTGAAAGGTTTAAAACCTAAAAAACAAAGGGGCCGAAATCGACGTTGCATTGATCATTGGAAATCAAACCAGGTGGTTTGGTGATGAGAGGTGACTCCTGTGCTATTACAGTTCAGCGGAAACACGCCATTGCAGCTTTCTTCAAACGTTACAACATCGCACAACATCGCCGCATGACCCGGGGAAAGGAAGGTGTTGCGACAATACAAAAACTTCTCCGTGGAAATTTTTATCGTATCAGTTGTCTGTAGTTGTCTTTTCAATTTCCAGAAAATTGTTGGTTTGATAACATTGGCATCTGGCGCGAAATTTCAGCGTTGATGTGGAATTAAAATGTTGCCATGGCAACTTTCCCTACAGTGCCAAAATGGCGTCCAGGTTTGAAAAATTCAGGTGTCGCCCATGATATTAATAGCTAATCAAATGAGCTATCAGACATTTGAAACCAGTTAAAATGTTAGACAAGATCTCAACTTAGCAATCCGCTGAACAAACCGGGCAAAATATTTTTAAAAAACCCTTTTAAATTAACAGCAGAACGAAACAACTATAAACCCGGAATTTTTACATGCTGTTTTTTCGCCTGTTAATCTTTTATAGTTCCTAAAAAAAAAAAAATAGGTAGTGTTACTATTCATTTCTCTCCCATTACTTTTTTTGCAAAGTGTTAATTTAGGGAAGCCAGGGTTTTAAGAACAACTCAGTTAAAAATCAATTTCTTCGCTGGTTGGTCAAAATTTGAAGTGTTTTAGATAAGAAAATTTAGAACTCAAACTTTAGCGACATGTACATAATGTTTGCAAGTGGATGTTCAACCGTATTTGAAACAATTTTTCAGGAGCTTCTTCTGACAAAGCAACTGAAAGCAAAGAACTTAATATTCTCGTTGTTGGCTTTCAGCAGACTTTTTACTAAATTATTATTTTAATAATAGGCCATATTCCGACTTATATCTCCTGAGGGTAGACTCTTCCTGATTATTTACAATTTCTTACCTCGGATATTAGGTTTTAGCGTTCTAATTGTCTCACTAAATTTCGGTTATCAGCTCATTTACTATGTGATCGTGCCAAGTGTTGTCAAGCTGACAAAGTTGCGGAGGGAAGCTAGATTTTCTTTTCATTATATAGACAATAAATACACATGGTACAGATTGAAAAGCAGGCTTTTTTACAAATATATATTGAGCAAGAACCGATACAACATAGAGTTTACATTGGATTGCTGCTATGTACATATACGTAATTAGGATAGTACGCACACTCTCATTGGTCAATAGCTGTTGAGATGAGAGTATGGAAACACGGCAGTGACATCACACGAATTTTGATTGGTTATGTATTGTCAGACGCGCGTTTTGATTGGTTTGTAGGAAATGTGAGTGTGTGTCAAGAAAATCTGTTTCAACCAAGAAGTAAAAAAACCAGCATTTTCCTTCCGTTGTTGAATTATCTTTAAGAAATATTTTATAAAAGCAATAGAGGACTTTTTTCCGTGTTTTCATAGCCTCATCTAAACACTCGGGGGAGTTGGGAGAATTCTCGACAGTTATGCAAACCCTCGACTGCGTCTCGGGTTTGCATAACTCCCAACTCCCCCTCGTGTTTAGATGAGGCTATGGGAACACGGAAAACGTCCGCTATTGCTTAAATAGTAAATGGATGTTGACGTAATACTTTATGATGTGATAAAATATTGTAGTTACTAAATACTAAAAGAGTAACGGGAAAATAACAGAACAGACTGTAAATACTGAACTAGAATGTGTAATATGTTTCTTCGCGGATTCTTTGACCGTTGGGGTCAATTGTCCTGGTGAGATGTCCTGTGTCAGTTACCCATGCCTGCGACCTGGTGCCGGTGCCCTGTGCCTGTGAAGAAGCACAACAAGCCACTCCCAGGCGTGACGTTTCAACTCCGTAGCTGAGAAATTGTGTTTTATGATGAGGGTAGAATTGTTGTTATCCAAAAGTGTTGCCCTAGCTGAGTATATTCAATCACTAATCACATTACCCGCGCCCAATTCTTGAATGAGATGCGGAAAACCAAGTCTTTCCTTCTTCCTTTTTGGCAGTCTGAACTGAAAAAAGGAGTCATGCGAGAGGGAAGCTCCACGATTTCTTTCACCTATTTAACGCTCTGGCTTCCAAGAGTTAACGGATTTCTCTGGGGCTTTCTAAAGCAAAAAATAACACTAATCATTGATTTATTCTGATCCAAACGAGTTTTGTTCAGCGCTGCTGAGTGATGAAGACTTTAATAACGTCTCAATTAATTTTCGAAATTCCCACTTGTGCCAGCACAACCTTCGCATTTTTCAGGGGCACCCAACGTCAATTTTCGGAAAATATCTGTTCGAAAGACGATTTGAGATCCAGAATTTTCGGAACATATGTTGTAAAATTTCTTGCTTGCCTGCCTCTCCTAGGATTTTCGAACATCTGAAAAATGGTATAATTGCCCATTTTTAACGGATTCTTACCCTAAAAAGGTCACCTAGAATTTTCGGGCGCCTTTTTTCTGGCTGAAATTTTGGGAAAGGTAAGTTTTGATCCCTATAATTTTCGAATCACTAGACTTTCAGCTAGGAAATCCGAACAGATGAAAAATTTTTAGGGGATAAAAATATGCCTATATCTACCGTTTAAATACAGAAATACGTTTAACAATGCTATGTTTAACTGTTTTTGAAATATATTCTCGTTGGGTGCCCCTGATTTTTGTCCTGAATTGACCTGAATACCTCAACGGACTTCAAAGATACCTATATGCCCAGTGCAAACCGATAAAGCAAGTCATGAAACATCGACGACTAAGTCAAACTGTTGTAGAATGGCCTTCGTGCGATGTTTTTCGAAACCGGGAGCTAAACTGAAGCGGAGTTCCATGTCCCCAGTCAGTATCACCCATATCTAACAATTTCCTGGTTATTAGGATTTCTGCAGCATTGACATGTTCAGCCTTCATCTAAGATTCTTTCTAACAGTCAATGACTGTAGAAGGCGATCGCAAAAACGTTAGTGTTCACTGATTCGTAGTGAAAACTCAAAATTAACCTTTGACACAAACATGGGAAGTTCTATTTGACTGGTTACACTCATTCACTAATGTGAATGGGTATTTCAAAAATCAGTACCAGTGTTTTAACTGTCATCAATTGTAGGCATCATCCGGTCATCAATAGCACAGAAAATGTTACTTCATCTTCTTCCTCCCTTCACATAATTCATGATTTTCAAGAAAAGTGTTTCCCAATTTATCTTCCTTTCTTTACCATTGCGGTGAGCCTAGCCCGAAGATTAACTTTACCGATTTTGTTGGGGCGGGAACCAATATTTAAACTATTTCCGCTCAGCATTTTCTGGTAGTATCCAAAGACTGATTTGCTGGGCGGTCAGACATTTATAATTATGGCTTCTTTTATCGTTATCGTTTTTAGTCTTCTTATCAGTTTTCCGTTTAAGACCAAATTTTGATTTTTTTTTTTTTTTTGCGGAAAGCAAGCCTCTTTTCAGCTTAAACAACTTTGGGCCTCACAAAACTGTAACCTGGAAATACTTGAAGTTGTCAGCTTGATACCAAGGGGTTTTGTTCTTATCTCAGGAAATTCGAAAACAAAATATTTATCAGACGTGAATACTTAATTAAGAGTAAAGCAGTCATTTTAACTAGAAGAACCTGTGAACTTTTATGAAAACGGAATTTTTCCGTTCATGGAAATTGCTGAAAGATAAAGAATCGCCAAGCTGATTTTTATTGGCTCACTTCTTGGTGACCCAATGATGATGTTTTACAATTCTCTCCCTGTTTATAGCAGAAAAATTAGTCAACCGTGAAAGATGACCCCAAATGACTCGAATCCTCGAAGGTAAACGTTTGTTTTCCGTTGAAGAAAAGAATTCAAAAGTGAGAGCTTCGAATTCGAAAATTTGACGATGTTGAGTTGTTTAAGAAAAAAGAAAAGGTTGTATTGTGCGATTGTGAATGGCAAAGGAAAGAGTAATGCACTTTGAATAGTAATTAAGGTAATTAGGCCGCACCCAGATTTGTTGTTATGTTGAACAGGGAAACTGAATTATTAATTTCACATTTCTACGGATGATTGTGATACCACGCAAATAAAGTAAGTCATTACACTCAGCCAAAGAATTTCCTAAATATGCTCAAATCAACGAAATTTTCTGGTTAGTTAGTGTTATGTTACGACATTTCGCAAGCTAAAAAGATAATAAATATTGTACAGTCAATGTTACTTTATTAACCGGAAGTAGTTTGACAGGCGGGAGAAACTGAACTCCTCCTTTCTCTCAAGTGATGAAAGATCTCCATGGAAACAATGACGAAGTCGCTTGAATTTTTTTTGCCCTTGGCAAGGTGTCTAATGATTGGTCCATTGGGAAATACCAACACTCTCTTTGATAATACATGTCAATCATTTTATCATTGATAACAATGCGATCAAATGAGCATGAAGCACAGTTGAGAAGAACATCAGCTCATTTAGTGTTTGACCTGACGGCGATTTGAGGGAAGAGATTTAAAATACAAATGCCTTCGCTACTGATAGACAGCCCGAGAAGTTACCGAAGGATTCAAGTAGAAAAAAAGAAATTCATGGCGAAGGGGGCCACAGTGTCATGGCTTTCCGATCAACTAAGCCGCGGGGCTTTTCTCTTGCTTCTGGATTGTAGACCCTTCGCCCAGTTCGTTCGTTCTCACGTACGAGGGGCGATCAATTTGACAATTCCTTCGCTGATGTTGCGGCGTCTCAAGAAAGGAACCAACTTCGCCATAAGTTCGTTGATCACTTCAGATGACGGCAAAGCGCACTTCAACAGGAATCTTGTCCATGCTTCAGGAATCGTTCTTTACGATTCTGAAACTTCAGATTTATCGGCTGTATGCACAAACAGTGCTCTCGGAGTTCTACTCAAAAAGTTTACTGAAGATGTCAACATCCCCATTTGGTTACTCGAAGGTGAGTTCGTCTTCAACTTAAGCTTTCTGCTTTCTCTTGCCTAAGCAATTGAAACTGTTGGTAGTTCTTTAATTGAGTTACCCAAAATATTTAAGCTACTGCTTTTTTGCTCTTTTGCTGTCCACAATTTGTTTGTTTTTGAGTTTATCCTATCAGTTGGCAACCTTGATACAGCTTCAGCATTTTACCTTTTTTTAGGTGGTTTTACAAGATTCGAGAGAAAGTATTCATCATTGTGCGAGGCAGGAGAAGATGTTGAGAGTCCTCTTCTTTCTCTCTCGAGTTTAACGATACAAGAACATGAAAATCATTGCCAACCATTAAAAATTGAGCCCTCGACCCCACAAGTAACGGATCATCAGGAAAGCCGAGTTAAAGTCCCAGTTCAGATACTCCCACATTTGTACCTTGGAAGCGAAAAAGACTCCTCGGACTTAGAATTACTCACAAAGTACGGAATTTCCTACATTTTAAACGTAACACACGACAAGCCAAACTCATTTGAACATTTACCGGGTTTTAAATACAAGAAACTTCCAGTGGAAGATAACTGGAGAGCCAATTTGTCAGACATGTTTCCAGAAGCATTCGAATTTATAGGTACGTATCGAACAAGTTTTTATTACTTTAGTATCACTTTAATCTAACAGGATTTTTTTTGTGGACACAAGTTAATAATTTTGATTGATAATTTAACAACATTGCTGAACTTGACCATCGCGAAAAAAAAATGGCTCGGACCGTCCCGGCTCGTTTTATTTAAATTGTCAGGGAATTTTTTGAATTTTGGATACACGTGAATCTGCTCCAACAGAAGGGGAGGGATTATAGGCTGTAGTCGTATGTTTGTTTAATATGTGAAACTCGAACAAAACAGTTGACGTAGATATTGTGCACAATAAAAGCGAATGAGCTTTGAGACTAATCGTTTACGTCAGTTAGCTGTAGCTTTCGTCGGAATGTGACACGAATTTGTAACAATTAGGTGATACATCTTTCGCTCCTCATCGCTGCAATAGCGAACATTTTCAAATTCCCATTTTCGTAGAAATTAAGCCACGCTTTAATTATTTTAACTGGTCAGTATTGACTTTGCGGCTCTTCTTTCATTCTGATACACGCATCTTATTAATCAATAGACCATTTATTGTTTTTGTTTTTTTATAGATGAAGGCATTACACAGAACCGCGGTGTCCTAATACACTGTCTTGCTGGCGTTTCGCGCTCAGTCACTGTTATCATTGCATACCTGATTTCAACCCTCAACATGACTCTCAACGAAGCCTATGATTTTGTGAAGCAAAGAAAGCCAAGCGTGAACCCAAATTTAAACTTCATGGGTCAACTTTTGGAATTTGAAAGACAACTGCGTACGGTCGGCATTAGATCACCGCAAACTCCCAGCTCAACGACAAGTACCCTCTCAAGTGACTCGAGTTTGGATAGCGATTGATGGTCGCTTCGAACAGTGTAAACGCAAAAAGCTCAAAGCTTGCTCTCCACAAAACAAAACAAAAAATGCCATTGAAGCGTTTCAAACGAATCTGTTGACGAATTATTGTCTGAGCGGATAAAATATTGTACCAAAAAGTTAGAGAAATATCCAAAGATACAACGAGAGAATTTCGTAAAAAAACATTGATAGTATATCGATATTATGAATGGCGCACTGGGGCTTTTGTGCTGTTGTGGGACTTCTATATAAATTTTTGCATCACATGCAATTGAAGTGTAAACACAATCAGTGTGCATTTTGATTAATCAGTTCTTCAAATTATACAAACCACGATTACCGTTAGTGTTTTGCACAGTCACCGATTTCCCATCTTCGCAAAGATTTATCTTTGACTAAAATATCGCATTTTTGTTCATTATAATCTATCGGTAAGAGACGTTTTGCTTCGTACACTGCTCCTTTAGTCATAGTGAAATTTTCTTTTGTACACATGAAACAGTCAAATCGCTCCCAAAAGTCAAATTAATGTACATCCGGGACTTGTGTAAATAGATTATGTGGAATATTGAAATGATATCCTTTGGAGCGTCAATGGCGTCTTAAGAGTTTTATATATTACTACTTTATTGTTAGATCCATAGATTGTAAATTTATTATTTCTTGATATCTACTTAAATAAATCCAGAGAGATCTGAACTCGAATAATATTTTTTTTTCCGAATGATCACAAGCGCGATCTACGCAAGGGTGCTGGTACTAATGAAGCAAGGAAATGTGTTCTTTGAGGTGTTTGGCATGAGATCTTGCCCCTGAGGTAATGTCAATGTTCTCATGCAAGGAAACAAAGTAGCATTGATCGACCTTGTTCAAGTTGATTTTATTTTCCGACCTTTAATTTTGCCAAGTTGGGAAGGCATTTCGTTTAACCAGATAGGGTTTGAGGGTCTTTTCTGAACTGAAATTGTTGAAACACGAGCTACGCACTTCCGGAGTTGTTATATAACAAAACCATATGCTTGGGATATTGATTTAGGGATCATTCTTGTTTTTAGCGGGATTCTCTACGCTAGCGGTCTTTCTTACCTGTTTTCATCACTAACCTATCTGCAGTACTGAGTCAAATGGCAGATTTCGTTTAAAGGAAGAACTCGAGATGATGAAAAAGAACGAAGAGTTCATGTCAGAATTAACGTTGATTTGGCAAGGAATTTTAATAAGCGCCTTTTGTTTGATGCATGACGAGTAAAAATCCGTCGTAAATGCTTTTAAGTAAACATCTCGGAGGGAGTTTTATAAAGAACTGGATCCGGTTTGTCCTACTGGAATTTCTCGCCTCACGCGAACAAACCCGGTTGTCAACAGTATGGTTTCCGGTCGGCGAGACTTTCTGGCGCCAGTTGTATTACAAACAGGTTATTTTCGTTGTAAAGTTGCGCTTGCGCACAATTCATGAGCGATTAAACTCAACACGACACATTGATATCTTGTGCAAGATAGCGTTGGGCTAAAAAAGTTAAATTATTTTTTGGTGTTGATCAGTTTTAAAATAATGGTCTCTTGATATGCCTGGCTTGGCGCTATTTTCACTGGATAAGCTGTATGCGTAACCCATGCGTAATTGCTCTCCAATCTGTTTCCGTCGTATCATGTAAAACCAGCATAGGTCACAAATAGAGAAAAGTTGTCTTAATAACCTGTCTCAAATAACTCGTGAATTTTTAAAGCTCCCCAAGGGTTAATATAAAATAAATAAACAGCACTATTAAAATTGCGGTCATCGCCAACCTTTGCTTCATTTATTATGCTTTATTAAGGGAGTGGAATAGTCAGTAAGTTATTGCATGACCGGGGCCTGACTTATCACTGACAACGGAGAGGAAATAGCATCTTATTACAAGCACTTCTACACTTAATTAATTCAGCTCAACCACTAAGAAAACTTATCAAATGCGAATCTTTATTCAATGCCAATAAATTTGCTCTGCTTCGCAAAGTGATTTCCCTTAAACTAATCTGTATCATAAATATCACGCTGATCTATTTACTTAACTAAGTTGCGGTACACAGTAACTTTCATGTACGAAGAAGTTATCTTTTATCCCGCAACTTCATCTGAGCCCTTATTTTCAGGGTCTGGTTAGCTTTCTTAGTAAGTTCGTGTGTACATCTGCCTGGATTAATTTCATCATGCTGTTTACTTTACACTTCATCCTAAGTGATGATTTAAAAACCGTCCCAACATTTCTGGTTGAAAATCTTCGGAAGACTAAAAAAAGATATTTTATTTGACCCATGCACTATGTTATCGGCTGTCATAAGGTTGTGGACGGACAGAGCCTGAATGATCAACCTGCCAAAAAAATTCCATCACTGTCAGATCACAAGACTCCAACGGAAGCGTCTTAGCGTTCCTTCCCCTTGGCGAGTCATCATCTCAAACTATTTCATTTTTCATCTTTATGTGAAACCATTTTGAAACTGGAGTTTCTGATGGTCATAGCAGCTTCAACGGCGTTTAGTAGTCCCTGAAACCTTTCTTAAGTTCTTAACCATCCCTCTTGGATCCGAGTAGTATTTTTTTCTTGCATGGAAAGTGGAAGTTGTCTTAGTAATGACTAAAGTTGTGGGCGTAAGGTGCGAACTGATGTGATTCCGTACACGGAAATGTTCTGAAACCCGCTGTTAAGAAGAGTAGAACGTTTGTTTCAGTCCGTTCTTGTGCCGCGTAACAGAGATGTCATGCGTCTCCACCAACGCAATATTTGACACTTTTCCCCTTCAGTAAGAATTTTAATCATTTCCATTTTCTGAAAAAGGGTTAGGGTTAGCGGCCAAGTGGTTAAGTTGCTTTCCTTTGAGATCCGGGAATCCCGGGTTCAAGACACGTTCTGACTGCTGGTTTAATTTGCTCCTGGTAGACCCTGGTTCAACTTCTCAGCTGCACTTGTAAATATAAAATAGCCTACTAGACCAGTTGGGATCCTTAACAGTTTTCTTTTTAATATTCTGTTCTGTCGTGATTGTATTGGGGAGTGTGTAACGGTATGTAATGTAATGAATACTATTCGTCTCTCCACCACACCTTTGCAAACTCAAATTTTTCAACTACTTGGTACGTGAATGATAACTATTAATTCGTATTTAGAACCTGTATTCAAGTTAAGGAGTAATTGGATTTCACAAAATTATCATGTGAAAAAGTAGAAAATTGGACGCGGCTTACTGACTGAACCGGGCCAAGAGGTTGTACAACAGATCAAAACAAAAAAGTCGTTCGACAAATCCAATTATTTTATTAAACTTTGTCCTACCTGTCGTCTCAATCTTGTGAAATTTTTAAGACTGAGTTTCTAGTGCTTCATGAGATGAACCCGGTTATTGAGTTTTTAATGTTCGTTTCAGAGTATTAAATTAAACCGGTAATCTTAATATTTGTAGGTCTTAGTATTCATTTCAACAGGATAAGTTGTAATAACTAGCAAACATTTCCCCTAATTTGAAAAGTTATTTTCGAGCGTCCAATATCATTTATTACAAGTATATAGGTCGTAGACGAGGGTCACTAAATTGGATCAAAGGAATCAATAATGTCATAGTTAAATAAACCAAACTTCTAAAAAACACATAAACAAGCGAATAAAAACTGAATAAAAAGATTTGAATGCAGACTCGTACAACTATTTAAATGCGCTGGTTTACCTTGTTTATCATTAATCATGAAGCTACGACGGCCAAACGTTTTTATCCCGGCATGCATGTGCATCTGTTTTTTGAAACTCTGAAATGGCTCATTCCATAAACATACAAATACCATGTTTCCAATCATCAATGTTCCACTGATATGCACAGAGATGCATACCTGGCCGGATCATAAAAGATGAGAAAAAGTTTCCGTTTGTCGTATAAAAAAGGCGCATGGATAAACACTGGTCGACCACAAACCTGGACTAAAGTAGTTGAGACTTTCCTATTTTGTAAAATTTATTGAATAGCTTGAAGTTAAAACTAACTATTGCCCAGGATTGTAGCCTCTGCCAGTGCAGGCTAACCCTGTGATTCATATAATAAATCGTATTTGTTGCTGGCCGAACAAAGTTTTCGCGCGCGCTCTTGCTAACGCAATGCAGCGCGCGCACAAGGATTGCAAAAAACATAAACATGGCTTCAATACAGCAATCATTTTATTTGCTGAATGCTTCCGCTATCTCTACTATTTTTCCTGAACAAGCAACAACAAACTGAACAAAGTGTTTTGATGGTTTTAGTCTTTGTTATCGAAAGAACTCAGTTAAATGCACCGCATGCGTAGTAAGTTAAAAACGCGATTGAATGCGGAATAGATTTCTCGAGAATCACTCCTTAGAATTTAACGAAATTTGGCATGAAAATACTTCAGGAAATAAGTAACTGGAGCATTGAAAAAATAATGGAACTTTAACAGAGGAAATTCTAGATATTCCAGTGAACCTGACAAGGGATAATTAAAGATCTTCTCTGTCAAATTATTATTAAAATAGTGTTAAATTGTGAGCATCGTTACAAGCTTGTTGCTTGCAACTTATAAAGAAAATCTAACGACCAGACTTTCTGCAAATAAACAAAACCGATGTTAAAGGTCTGTTTATATTTGTTCATGTTGCCATGGCAACAGCATATACGTCAGCTTAACTATCAAAATACCGCAGTTCGTGTTGTTAACTAGCTTGCTTGCTACTATTTTTGGCGACCAAAGGATCAAGAGTGTAGAGAAAAAGGTAAATGAAACATTTGTATCAAAAACTGTGTTCAGCCACCTTCATTAATGGCTATAATTACATTTCAACTTTTGATAAACGAGAAATATGAATACTTTCCATTTTTGACGGAAAATTTGGTTCTTGTCATTTTTCCCTACGAGCCTTGATGCAGTCAGCCTGAAAAGCTCCCAAATAAAAATTTCATTCGCGTGGATTCCACTTCCTTCGAGGAGCTAGATCCTTCAGTAAGTAGCACCACTTATCACACATGAATGCTTTATTTCTTATAATATACATTTAAAAAATACTCGATTCTGATTGGCTAAAAGCAGTGCAGTTCGAGTGCAAGCAGTGTAACACCCGTGCAAATAACATATCGAAATTCTGGATTATGATTGGCTAATAAACAAAGTTTGGTCAGAACCAATCAGATCATTTGTTTTTAAATCAAGCGCGCGCCCTGGATGGCCCAATTTATGGCGCATTTTTTCCCTGATGGCGTGACACGCGTGCGTTTCTTCTTCTTTCTTCTTTTGTTAAAGTGCTACTGTGACGAAGTTTGCATCTTCCCTATCTAAGCCATTTTGGCACATAAACACGTAGTCTGTGCGAGAAGAAGAATGCTGTTTACCATTTTCAAATATCTCTTTTTGTTCTGGAGATATTCAAGTTTTTTTAATATGCAAATTAGCCAAGTGATGACGTCATAAACCCAACCAAATTTTGATCAAGTATGATGGAGAAAGATATCTCAGCCAATTTGTATCAGAAGTACTTGGTTCTTTGCACTAAGATTCTAGTAGATGTGTTCCACAATATGAGCATACCATTTTTGTTACCATGGAAACATACTGGGTTCCAGACCTCCCTGACATTAAAGGCTTTGCAGACCACCTTTGGCGCTCTGTTTTGATATTTGCAAATGGTGCCTCGTCTGCATGATCCTGCCAGCATATCAAGATGTTAGGTCATGTTTGTGGCCTTGGTAAATGTATTTCTAGCCTGAGATCACCAAAATAT
>NC_090889.1:26886393-26891393 GCF_036669925.1 Montipora capricornis
AATTCTAGGTTCTTATGTGTGGGTCTTTACTGTATTTTGTAGGGTTACCAGTAGTAACTTTTACCCTGTTATACAAGCATGACAGTATGCCATGTTTTCAGTTTCGCGGGCTTGGGAGATCCTTGAATTGTGTTCATCTTTTCATCACCAATCCAAATAAACTGAAAAACCAACTAGTAAGGTAGAATATGTATAGTAGAAATTTTACCATGTGAGTTAAAAGAAGGAAAGTTTACCCCATCAAATTGGCCTTCAAGAATTTCCTGGCAGATCTGTTCATTTGAGGCACCCATGTTTTCAACTTCTGTTTTACGTTCAGCCACTATTTGCCTTGCGCAGTTTTAAAGAGTTTCAAATCCTCCGCTGAGTTCGCTTTGACGTCAGTTCATATGACACTGGGGCACAACCAACTTGATTTTGAATAGAATTGTTTGCAGACAGGGGCTGTGGAACACTTTTGTTTACACTGGGTGACAGCGTGTGCAACCTTACATAACATGCACCACAGCACCTTAAACTGCTTATGAGGGCCACACAGCCAAACTTTTTTTCCAAAAAAGTTTTCTCAGCTTCAGGGAACAAATCATCTACTGGATTTGAGAAATATGTCCAGGTTTGACCCTAATTAGATGCACGCGGATTTCAATAAGCGTCACGAAGTGTCCCCTTGCTCTTTTCGTCAACTTTAACATCACTTGTGTCTCAGAATACAGACAATTTATGTCACAAAGTGTCCCCCAAATGCTACTCTTTAAGTGAAGATTAGCTGCTGCATTTACCCAAAGCTAAAAATAACGCTAACCTTTACCCTTACCTTATTGTTGAAAATAGGTAGCAAATGCTTAGACTTAAAGGGACACTTTGCGTTGGATGTCAAAATTGGGCGTGTATCTAATTAGGGTCAAACCTGGACATAAGTGGACTTTGGTAGTGACTTTAAATGTTTTAGCTTGTACAGGGGAGTTGTGCATTTGGACGCTGAAGATCAGAGGCGGATAGTGGTATTCCTACAGGCTTGACATTTTTCCTTTAACATCATTTATGGGACAAGATTCTTCCTTCCTTGTAGGTTTTTTACATATACTATAAGTAAGTACTGATGAAGACATTGTTTACAATCTCTGAGGCTCAGCTGGGACTAGTTTCTTTCCTTTTTTTTTTTTTTTTTTCAATTCTTCACAAAGATCAAACCTAAATAACTCTTTTTTTTTTTAACTTTGATATAAGCTAGACTTAACTCTAGTGAATTGGAAAATGAAACATTTGTGGCAAATTTTATGATAAATTCAACTCAACAATCGAAATTGAAAGTTGACAATTGAAGCTAAGCTGTACACAATCTTAATGTGTAATTTTAAAGGGGGAACTGAAAAGGAAACACTTAAACACTGGGGGTCTCACGAACCTTTTTACGGAAAAATTATGCGGGAGAAAACCTAAAAACCACCTCAAAAGGACCCTATCCACAAATCCCAAATCCCTTTCAAAAAAAAAAAAAAAAAGGACAAAATTACCTTTTGCAAGGTCTAGCGGTAGAGTACACCGAGCTGTAACGACAACAGCAGTCCGAAAACGATCTGTAGGAAACCTCACTGAACCGTAACGCAAGTGACAGAAGCTGCTTCCACATCAACTTGACTACCTCTAACTCGAATATCAGATCACCGGTCACAGACAAGGCAATGACAAAAGAACTGTTCACACTATTTTAATAGAACTATAATAAGAATTCATCCTAGGTTTGCAATCTCAAGATAGTCCAAAAGCAAGTCTTGACACACTAACTCTAGACTGGATCTCTTATTAGCAGAGTCGGAGAACTCGAAATCTTACGGCAGAAAGATCTTTTCGAACAATTTGCGTACTGGTTATAACCTTGCAAGAAGGTTAAACTAAATACGATAAATTCACCGCTTCAGAACGTTTTTCAAAGCTTTACAGATCTTTCCGAAGTGACTGAATGAAATACCTGTGTAAAATGGTTCGCTAATCGCTTGCACTCAACACAACTTCTATGTGCTCTTCCACCGCAACACAATATGGCCGACGGTACAAGTCCTGATCTGAAAGTAAGATGCGCGCAAGCTCTTATGGGATTTTTGGCCGCTGGCGCGCTTTATTGCTCGATGTTCAAAAAAATCTCGTCTTAACAATTATTCTCTTTTTATCATTGTAATTTTTTTTTCATAATAAACAAATCAGTTCCTCCCAAGAACTGAAGATTTTCCAGCAAGATGGCAAGAACATAGCAAGCTGCATTCTTCGACAATACAAGCCGTTCATATGTAAATAAGTGGTCGTGTATTTAGCAGTTAAGCTTGTTCTTTCAATCATTTTAAGATCCTCGCAGTCTTTTCATTGAACTGCCCCAGCACGACGTGATGTTCTAATTGATTAACTTTTCACATAATCCAACGGAATAACTTGCTCTTTCCGACTATCGGTCGGGTAAATTCTCTCTCTTTATTACTGTCTGTAAATTTTGAGCCAGTTATCTCAGCCAAGAGAGGATGTTTCGGAGTAAATGATAACCGTAGTGTATTCGAGACTCGGGTAGCCTGACAAGTACAATTGTACGCTATCGACTTGTCAAGACTTGTTTCAACAGCATTGTTGTCTCTCCTTTTTATCAGTCGTTTCTGCGTTGTTCCTCGTTTGTATATTTTATAGTTTAGCTTAAACACTCAAACAAAAAGCAAAAAAAGAAAGGGGTTGAATTTACGAAGCTATATGAACAGTAACAATTGTTTTGAAAGAAAGAAGTGAGCCAGGATCGCTTTAATCTTTGGTAATAGTCTTGAATTGAGAGCAAGCAAACAGTGTGCATGATATCCTTTCAAAATTTCGAATTAAAAGTGCCCGGATCGATACAGTAAAGGAAATATTCACATAATCACAATTCGGCTGTATGTTATCAGTATGCTTTTGCCTGTTCGCGAGTCAAAGTTATTCTTGTACCAGCGTTGTTCAAGTCACTTCAAAAAACTTATTTGATAGCTCTTACCTACGAGGTTGCTCAATTTAAAATCCCGCAATGAAACTTCTCTATTCTCACAGCTTGAACCAATATCCCCGCAGCATAACACAACTCAAGCGGAAAATGAGCGTGAACAAGTCAACTCTCCGCTGATGCGATAAAAAGAGCGGGAAAATGCACACAGGCAGTGTCTTCCCGCCACCCTGGAACGAGGCATTCAAAATGGGGTTTTTCCTTGAATGATAGAGGGTACCTGGTCAAGATCATCGTCACCCTATCACCTAACCCTAAGGTGTCGGCAAACTCTTAAGGGGTTAGGGTTAACCCCAACCCCAATGTGTTTCAGCCCAGTTGAACATTCACCTGATCGAGTCTGATGAACAGTGAAGAGCAAGGCTTAGTAAACTCTAGGTTTGAGACTCTTTTTGAGGGACTTGGGAACTCGACCAGGGTAAGCTTTCACCTGCGATCGTATTCTAGTACTCAATAATATTCTCTTCATGGTACTTATTACTCGGGGTACCGGAGAAATATTTTCCCATAGACAATGCTAAGCGATTTCCAGCCTACGGTTGGCGAAACCTTGGCTTTTAATCGCGATTCGTTCCGGCCTCGAGCTGGCCCAGCTTAACCAAGAAAATACACTGAATAACTAAAGATATCTTTCGTAGTATAAATGATGCTTTTATTAACGTCGCCTAAAATGACTATTCTTCACAGGGACGAAATTCATAGACATGCATTCGAGAGAAACATTTTTTTTTAAAAAATCGGGTTTGTTTGAAAGAAAGAAATTACAACATACTAAGCGAGAAGTGCATTGCGTAAAACGATAGGAAGTCACTTAAACACCGCTATGTATTTCTTTTTCCCAGGTGTTTTAAATAAGCGTTCAGGACACTTTTCATCGCCGCGTTGTTTTTGTAACCACTAAGTTTAAAGTGGCTCAAGGCACGGTAGCATATCCAAGTCTATTGAACGATTCTTGACTATTGTCGAGATGTTAAAGTTCATCTTTTGGTTCTGCAGGTGCTTCCTTTGATTCCCCCTGGAACACAAAACAAAACCAATCACGCTCAATTCCATGGCATTATTTCACCAACACCCAGGTGCTGTTCCAGGTCACCGTCAAACCTCTTCCTAGTCGGAAGAAATAATCCCCTTTTCATTCTGAACCGTTGGCTAACTGATTTGATATAGGTTGGCTAGGTAGCTCAGACAGTGGCGCAAGAGACCACTTAACAGTTCGATCACTACACGTCAAAATGTGGTAAAAACAATATAAGTGGCACACGAGGCGATAGCCGAGATTGTCTTTGATGTTCTATTACTGAACAGACGCACGGCAAAACGGAATCTATTTGTGAAATCCCTTAAGATATTGGGCGCGCAATGATTGGATAATTCCGCGAGCCTTATTCTACAGCATGGTGCGCTAAATTAAAAATTATACAACATTTTCTAGCAAGTTCTTTACTAGTACGTTGTTTATGTGAAATTAACTTGAGAAACCAAGGCTGTTGCCTAACAGGAGCCCGGTAGCCTGGGGCTCCCAAAGAATAGCGCGGGGCGCCTTAATTTTTCACAGCAACACCTTTCACTTCATATGTTGGGCTCCTAAGTTCTCAGCGTTTAGCTCTGAGGGCCCCATTAATATTTTCTTAGGCAGCAGCCTTGGAAACCCTTCGAATCTTGCAAGAAACTACTTCAAAAAAACCAATGAAATTTACTCTTTTTAAAATATTTTACGCATACCAATCATTTGTGGCAGTTCAACCCTAACCCTAAACCGTTCACCGTTTGACTTCAACTAGTTTCCTTTTCCGCGCGCCTTATTACCTCAGAGATACATATATCTTAGTAACCTCATTTTCTCGGTCCGTACTGTAACTTCCGGTCCGTAACACGAACTAGGTTATTAAGAGGTATGTGTTGCTGTGTTACCCCACCCATAAAATGCGGCTGACAACATAATTTGACATGGAACTTTTCGCTTTCCTATACACAAAGCTTAGTAAGCCTT
>NC_090889.1:26896393-26918893 GCF_036669925.1 Montipora capricornis
CGATTTGCTTTGACTGATTGTATAAGCTGTTTTCTCGAACATCTGTAATATTCAGTTGATCAGCTGAAGTGTTCGATTCAGTGCTTGTTCAGTTCATTCAAGCGCCACTACCATTCTTTGCAATATCAATGAGACAGTTTTAAAGCATAAGAAAGCATTATTCTTTCCGACAGCCATACAGGCGTTTTTGCTTGGGGAATGGAAAACCGTTAGTGTCAGTCTTTGCTTTCACAGTCACATTTTACGTTTATTTTACTTTTATCACTGAAATATTCTGAGGTTAGGTCAATTTGAAGACGTTCAACAGGAAAAAGTTGAGGTTGTCATTCCATACTATTGCAAACTTAAGACACACTAAGTATCTTCCAACCTTCTTGGTCTTAGGCTTTTTCTCTTTCTCTTCTGATTCCTCCTCAACCTCAGCCTCATCATCTTTGTCATCTTTCTCCTTGTCCTCATCCACTTTTTCGTCTTCCTTTTCATCTTTTTCATCCTCTTTCTTGTCTTCACTACCTGCATCATCTTTCTTCTCTTCAGCAGTGTCCTCCTCAACTGGCTCCTCAACTTCCTCAGTCTTGCTTGTCCACAAGTAAATGTTGAAGTTGATGAACTGGCTATACTTTTTAACGAGATCCTTGATTGTCCCAGGTTCCAAGAAGTCTCTAGCTTCTTCCTTTAAGTGAACACTGAAAAAGAAAATGTAGCAAGAACATTTACAGTACATATTGATTTGGAATAAAATGCATGACCAAGGAAACTATTTACATGTACAGTGAACAAATGTCATTAAATGTGTCAATTTAGCTATTTCCCTCCTGAGAGTAAGACTCGGTAAATGTACTGTGTCTAATGCCAGATGATTTTACTCGTCACTTGGGGGGGCTTTAGATGTGAATGGGGTTAATATAAAACAACATTGGATGGAAGAAGAACCAATAATTTTTTAAACCACCACTCTTCACTTTTTAATTTGACCACTGATATGTCAGGATTGCTTCAAGTGATTATTTATTTACTCTGGGTCATTTTCTTAGTTCTTATACCCTTGATACATTAGACCACTTTGGTGTACTATATAGTATAACCAGGTGAAGATACTGCTGAAATAGGTACAAATTTAATGTAGTCAAGGTTTTGAGGAAAGAATTTAGCAAAAGGTCTTACAGCTGGAGAATAGGGTTAGGGTTAGAATTAGGATAAACTATATAACTCTAATTTACCTGACTGTTGTTCCCCTCTTAAGGGTATCCCCTCTTGGGTCCTCAGTGATACTAAAAGAAACAGAATCAGATTCCCAGATGTACTGTTTGTCATCATTGTGCTTGGATGTTACAATCACACGGTCAGCAACAAGGAATGAAGAGTAGAAACCAACACCAAACTGGCCAATAAGATCACTTGCTTGATCTGTTGATGCTTCCTAAATCCATGAAACATTGGAATAAAATTAATAACAAAACACCTTGTGGCGTTTACATGGGATGCTGCTGTGTGTGTAAAATGTGAAGGTTGGTTGCAAATGTCACTGATCCCCGAAGCTGACTGAGAGTCACAAGGAACATGATAAAAGCACCAAGGAAGGTTAAGCGAGATGAGGATTGAACATTTCCTTTGTGACTTCAAGCGTTTTCATTAACCAATCTTATTTTTATGCACTCACATTCAACAAAAGCAATTTTACAGTACTGTGCAAAAGTAATGAGAGCGAATTTCGACGAATTTCGAGACATTTCGCCACTTTTCGACGAAAACCAGCGATTTTTGGAACGAAACGAAATATCGCCGAACTTTCGACGAATTTTCGGAAGCCCCATTGTCTTGATACTTTTGAAATTTCGAAATTGTATGCGAATGTTCTAGCGAAAATTCGAACAACAATTCGAACGACAATTCGAGAAGATTCGCGACATTTCGAAGGAAATGTTTCGAAATTTCGAAGAATGCTCGAAGCGTGTTTCGAAGTTTTGAAGAGTGCAGCGAAATTTCGAGGCTGAGGTAAGTACATTGTAACAGCAGAGGCGGCACGCGCAAGCCGTCAAGATAACTAACGCAACTAACAGAGACTCGAACGCTCAAGATTCCTCTGACTAACACCGAAATGCGTTAAAATAAACTCTGCATTGCACTAGTTCAACAGTTAATAATTAGTACAAACAAATTTATTCAAACAGACTACACAAACGCTGCCAAAACTTCAGAAAAAGTAGCGACAAACAAACTAGGCAAGATTAATTTGTTAGCAACTGTGTGTGTATTTTTGCATGTAATCTAGGTAGATTTCAGATTCGTTTTCTTTGTTTTTGGAATGCAATGTAAACCTTAAATAAACCAGATGATGCATCAAGATTTGTTTCTTACATTTACTTAGTTTTACAGTAGTCTCCTACGCAGCAGTTCTTAATATAGTGTCGTCACGCGTTGTGTGACGACACTAGTTTTACAGCCCGCAGCAAATAATAGACATTTGTCATAATTTTTTGATGTTGGTGAATTGTTGAACCGATTCTATGTTTCTCTGAAATCATTCACATTTTCGACCTACAGGTATGCAAGTGAAAGCGCTTTTTGTCTATGAAGAGGATCAAAACATTGCTTGACCTTCAATCGGAGTTAGATTTCAACCAGAAATATGCATGCGTAATCCAGATCGTGGAGTTTTACGATCCCGCTTGTTGTCATTATGATTCAGTCCTTGAAGGTTTGTCTTGTCTAAAAACAAACGGGCAGTTACTCTACTAAAGCAGAGTGCGGGATAAATCTCTCTAGCTCATTTTTGAAACGCTCTTCAGTCGTGGTGTAAATAAATCAACGAAGCGCGTTTGGTTCCGAGTTATGTATGTTACTGCAATTATAATGTACAGTGTATTTTTAACGACAGTTCACTGCTTCGAAAATTCGAAGAAACGAAAGTTCATTTCTTCGAAATTTCGAAAGTAAGAAAAGTTCGTTTCTTCGAAATTTCGAAAGAGTTCACAAGAAGGAAAGTTCGTTACTTCGAAATTTCGAAAGAATTCACATCATTTCGCCGCATTTTCTTCGAAATATCGCATTGAGCGACGCGAAATACCTCGCGAAATTTCGCTGACATATCGTCGAAAATTCGCGAGAACAATAGACGAAATTCGTCGAAATTCGCTCTCATTACTTTTGCACAGTACTGTAGTTAGTTACATTTACTTACAGTGGGAACTGAATTTTAGGCAGTAATTCGAAAAAAGGAAGAAGTACATGTACAGTACAGCAAAAAAAATGCAAGCGCAAGAAATTCTTTTCTGCGTCTGCAAGCCGGGCAACTTCTTGCGGCTAATTGCAGGTCAGTTGCTCTTGAGTCCTAAAAATGCAAGAACTTCTTTGCAGTTGCATACTTAAAAAGTGCAAGAACTTTGCAGCAGGATGTTTGGACCGCAAGAATTCTTTGCGGTAACACACTGTATATATTTATATGATTACTCTGGAAGGAAAAGTTTTGTTTTCTTATAAAGCACGCGCCAGCGGTCGGAGACAAGAGGCGATAAAACTTATCGCACTGAAGTAACTTCCCGATTGTACCCGATTTTTTTTTTCATATTACTAAGACTCTAAAAATAATCGTTTCCGAAAGGTAATATGCCTCTAAGCTGTCTCGTTGCAGTCTAAGAGACTTTATCAGCCCGCCGGATCTTTCTGTTCGCAAAAATTGTCCCAAGTCCCAGCTCGATAAATTTTGCTTATATGTAATTTGTATCTGTTTTGCTGTGGATGTAATTTTGTTTTGGCTTCATCTGTATCTGTTTTGCTTGACAAGCCTTAAACACACACATTCTTTACATCGATTTGCAAATATTGAAATAAAAAGCTATTCGAGTCTATGAAAGCATGACAAACTGAAGCGTGCCTGACTTTCGCACTCAATATGCAGATGATTGTGTTCAAAGTTACCATGCATCGCCGCTCAAAGCTTCAAAACAAATTCAGAAACTCCAGCTACATAGGCTATCTTTAAATCATGTGAACACCTTGAAGCGGCATTTGCAAACCCACTCACTTTCCTTCTAAGCCACCCCGTAGAGGGCCCTTTTTTATGGTTCCCTTGGAAGTCGTTTCTTTAACTCAATTCTTGGCTGCAATGTACCGTATTTACCTGTGTATAAGTCGACCCCCCATTTTTGATGGCACAAAAAGCACTTTCTTAATTTCTTTGTTAAATGTTACTGGGACACTAATCTTGTAATCTTCGATTCCTGGAAATATGGATACACAAAACAATCAGGGCCTCAAGCGCTTAATAGTTTTGTGGTTCAGCAGTTGCTGTATATGCGGGCATTTTGTCCTTGAGTTTCGAAAAAGTTCTCAGAAAATCGAACATGTAAACCTCAAACTAACCTGTTTCGTTGTTCAAGGATGGTTAGAGTTAGGGCTAAAAGGGATTTAGAGGATAAGCACAACATCACAGAAGAAGGAGTCATCTTTGAAAATAACTTGTGAACAATGTGAAGGTTTAATTGGTCCTTGACTTATGATTTCTCACATGACAAACAAAACAAAACTCATAAACCAAACAATACCAAGTTTCCAAAAGCATTTAAATCAGCCAGGTTTGTATAAAGAATGAAAAACAATCACTACCAACCAGCATTTTCACGCAACACGAGTGACGACGCTTGCATGCAAACACGAGGTATTGCGCCAGGTTACTAAGCCATTCAACGATCGCGTTTATTTGAAGAAAAAGAAATGCCTTTAAGAGCTTTCCGCCTTCGGAAAACAAATTTCCAGTGTCTATTTCATATTTGTGCATGTGAGTATCTTCAACATTTAGAGTTAGACAAATCCTTTTTCATTTCAACTGGAATTGCTTGCATTGATTTTGAAGTGTTCTGTCATTTGTTTTGAAGTCTTTTGTTGGGTTTTGTCCACTGTGTTTGTTATACCAAAGACAACATTATTATGTTAATTTTGAATAAATTACTTAGCTGGAACTTGGCTCAAAATCTTTGACCTGTGTATAAGTCGAGGGCGATTTTTGGAGCTTCTTTTGAGGCCATAAAAGGTCGACTTATACACGGGTAAATACGGTAAGGAAAGTTTGCAAAGCAAACGGTCTTAAGCAAACAAAAACTAAACATGGATACACAACACTTTTGCGAACAATAATTATGTTTCACCCTTTTCCTTGGTATATTCTTGAATATAACATTATTTGTAAGCGTCTGCTATGCAGGCTGATTAACTACACTATTGGTTATCTAAAGAGATATATGAATACCGATTCCAAACACCCAACGAGTCAACACATTGTGCTGCGGTTAAGTATTGTAACTTCATGCGACAATGTGCGGTTTGCGGTTGCTCATGACTTCTTGCGGCTTCTTGCGGATAGGATTTTGAACTTCTTGCGTTTGGAACTTCTTGCAGATAAACCGCAATTTAACTTCTTTCGACAACTTGCGTGTTCTTGCGCCACTTCTTGCATGTGCATTATTTTTGGGCTGTAATGTGTGTGCGTTGTAAGTCTTTGTGAGCTTTTCTGATTACCTTTTGCGCAAAAATAAATAGACGCCTCATGCATGTCATATAACCAACATGCTTTTTGGTCTCTCCACCATAGCCTAAACATACTAGAATGAAGATTTATTCTTAAACAATCAAGCATAATTCCACAGCAGTCAACATCCTTATCCACTAAGAGGATCAGAGATACAGTACCGCCTGAAAGTATTGACTCCTTTACCGCGTCATTGCCGCGTCACCCTGTCGCGACTTTCCCTCTGTATTCCTGCGGTAGGCCAATTTTCTGCCAAGGGAAATTTACGGCTAGGCTCCAAAGTTGCCGTGGGAAAGTCAACCGAGGTAAACCCTCGGTAATTTAAATTCCGTGGTAGAGTTGTAGATGGTTTCCATTGACTTTGTGTTTCGATAAGCCAGATTATAATGTTGAAATCCCACCGAAGAACAGGAACTGAACAAGTTTCGGTTGAAAATTGCGAACATCACAGAGGATCATAGCTGATAATCATGGACCTTGGTTGCCTTTAGTTTCCTTTTACATGCGAATAGAATATCCGTAGCCAGAATCTTCCGACCACATTTGAAACCTTCTTTGCGACATATTTTGATTGCAGTGATTATTTTGAAGACTTCTTGTGGACTGTTCGTTCAAAGGTTCGACGAGTCGATTTCGTGGACTTACCGTCATCACATTTTTAAGTTTTATTCATTTCAGTTTATGGGAGAATATGTCCGCTTGTTTTTTGCAGCTCAGCGCTCGGAACATACGTTTATTATCTCGATATCCTGCAGCCAGAGAGGGTTTTGACAAAATATATACAAAACTGTAAGCTTATATTACATGTCCAGGGTCTGGGTGACCCGCTCTTGCAATGCCTGTGTTAAAAGGTATAAAACTACTCAAGCTACAAGATTGTAGATAGTGTCGCTTATCACTGTCAAAAACGTTACTATTGCAGATTCACTTTAAATTGACTGAAATATCAGGTTGCTGGTCACAGAGAATTTATAGAACACATTCAACATATCCTCGAAAACCTTGCATGACAAACCGTTCGTTGTTCAAAGTAAGAGTAATGTAAATATTCTTGCGGTTTACTACTGCGGTATTACTTTCCAAGTTGTTTAACAGTCACAAATTACAAAAAGAAAAACATTCCAAGGAAACCAAACCCCTAAACTAGTAGGAAATTATTTCATCTCAACTGAAAAGATGGTTTTCGTGCTCTGGTTACATTTGATCATTGGTGCACATCGGCATGGCTTATGCAAATTCATCACGAGGGACGGCCCGCTGCCAACAGAGTTACTCGTGAAAGCGCAACATGAGCACGGGAGCAAAGATGGTTCGAACATCAGACTTTGTCAAGTTAAGAATTATGTCGTTCTTTAGGCGAAATTTCAAAATTTCCCAAGTTTGTTCTCGCTTGCTGGTTTTGTGTCTTTATAAAATTCGTATGCAAACGATGAGCGTTCAGATAATTTAGAGACTTCATTTCTCCACTGATCACAGTCTATTCCTAGATTTGTTTTCCATGCGCAGTCAACATGCTGCAATTGCTATGATTACACATAACAATTTTTTGCTGATGAAAGAGATGAAAAAAGAAACCATTCTTAAATTATTCGTCGGTACGTCAGGTCTCAAAATAGTACTGACAAAGGCTCCGATGCCTCACAAGAATGTATCAATTAAAATTGAAATTTGACAAGTTTCACAATATGTGGAAGGAATACCGTACTTGCCTTTCACCAAAATGACGATGATAAAACAAAGACAATCACACAAGTTTGAATTTCAAGTCTCCAAATAAAATAAGGTCAGCCTTGGACGAAAATAGACACAATCGAACCTTTTTCGAAAGCAAACAAATTTCTCACCCACACATACAGTATTACAGCTTGGATAACGAGTGTTTCGTTGGTTGGATAACACAGCTGTCGCTTACACTGTAGTTAACAGTATCTTTGTATCTTTACAGTAAAGAAGTCTTCAGATTTACATTATGTAAAGATAATAAATTTGGAGCCCTTACGGAAATCGCGCACTTCCTCATTTTGATTACGATTTCTTGCATTAAGAATCGATTCTTCACACCATGAGATCTAAAACTTGACAGTCTTCCGCTTATTTCAAAAGTGCAGCAGGTCATTGTTCTTTCAAGCAGCAAGCCTCGTCTTTTCTCTCGCGGCAAATTTTCCGCGGCAAATTGCACCTCGGTTTTTCCGAGGGAAAAAATTTGCATACTCCAGTGGCGCGCGACCACTACCCGCGGCAAAGACGAGGTATTGCCTCGTCCCGAGGGGTCAATACTTCCAGGCGGTACTGTACCTGAGATTGCTGGAAACTACTTAACAGTTCAAGGGTGAATTTCTGAATTTGACATTACTGTATTTACCCGTGTATAATGGGCACCCATGTAGGTATAGTACACACCCTAAGGTTTCAAAAGAGTCACCCACCTTGAGAGACTTGATTTTCTGACTTTGTTCAATAAGTTATCACATGATTTCTCAAGCACTTGCAAATTTTTCAGACTACAAATTGCAATTGCTTTAGTCTGACAAATTTACTTGTGCTAATTTATACCAAATTGCACTTGAAATCACGTGTTTACCCATAGTTATTTGAGGACATGAAGACTTATGTTAGCTGTGTTTTGAAGATTTATTTCTACGTATTATCATCACTGTTGTCATCATCAAAATACAAAAAACAAAACAAAACAACAACAACAACAACAGAAAAACCTAACTTTTTCAGCCCCCTGAATTTAACAAAATCAAGTACAGACCACTTATATAAGTAAGTCTACTTACAGCCATCTTCTGGAAGAACTCACTAGTTCCTGACTTGGCAATAGTACCAAGGTTTTTGACCAAGTCTTCTTTTGTCATTCCAATACCAGTGTCTGTTACATGAAGGACATTGTTTTCTTTGTCAGCTTTGATTCTAATGGACAGTTCCTCTGTAGCAGCAAGGGCTGATTTGTCTGTGAGACTCAAAAACCTAATCTTGTCCAAGGCATCAGAAGAGTTTGAAATAAGTTCCCTCAGGAAAATCTTAAAGGTAAAAAAAGAAAGGATGATGTCAAAATTAAGTTGTAACGTCAACCAATAGAAAGAGTTTTATGTAAGTTGTTTCTTAGCACTGCTCAAAGACCCTCTGAAATTGAGGTTTTGGAAAATACTTTTAAAACTAATTCAGTGACCTGGCATTTTTATTGAATTTCAAAAACCCTATTTAATTATCTTTCCTAGTGCTTAGTATGCGAAAATTTTATTCAGCAGAACTTGAGTTATTTTTTAAATACTGTCAAAAAAATTCACTAGATGAACTTTTCTAAAATTCTCTGCACCAAAGGAAAGAAAGGAATGTTACTTGCCAGGGGTGTAGATAGAAGCCCGCAGCTGGAAAAAACCACCGGCTATTCAGAATAAATTTCCAGGCAATCAAGTAATTTGAGTTTTTGGGATTCATCGTCTATTTTATAATTTGTGAAAAAAAGAAATGTACTACACACTCAAACTGTACTGACGGAGACTGGCTGTAGAAAATATGTCCCAAAGGTTGATTCATTACAAGGGTAAATAAAAAGATCTTGTGTGTTTGGTAAAAAGCTCATTAGCCAGCATATCTACTTCACGCACATGAAATAATAATGTAAACCCCACAGCGGTGTATTTCAACTGTGTCGGGCAACATACATATGTATAAGCTGAAATGTCCGCGGGGAAAAAGGAGGAAAACTGATTCGGAGGTACTCGGAATAAAGAATTTTTTAAGGATGGTGCCTACTAGGTATTTTCGCATGGTTTACTGAATGTGCAGGAAAAGCAGTTCTTGACAAGTGTTATTGAAATCCAAAAAGAAAATTGGGGGTAACCATGCATTTTTTGAAGATAATTAATCAACAATATTTGTAAAAAGTTTTAAAATACAAAGCAATGTATGGCATTCTTTTCCAAATTGAAGCTCAATTATCTCTGAAAAATGCATGGTTACCTCGAATTTTCTTTTTGGATACCAAAATCACTTGCTAAGTTTTGCTTTCTCCGCATAGTTTTGAACCGTGCAAAAGTATCCCTGTATTAATAAGCACTAGCAATAGGAAATCTGAGTTTCTCGAGATGCACAAAACGTATGCGCAATAACAATAGTAGGCACCATCCTTAACTCCACCAAAGATACTTCATCAAACTCTGGCGGACCAGTGAAAATTCAAAGAAAGCGCTATTACTACTACAGAATCAGTACGAGACACTGAGAGCATGTGCTCAAACGAAGTGACATTTTATCATTAAAAAGGCAACATGATATTGTCTAAAAACATCAAGAATGGACTTGAATTTACCTCCTAAAATTGAGGAAAACCCACTTACGAGAGTCTAAATTTCAAAATTTTTCAGGCAAGCATGCCCCCGGACCCCGCTAGAAGGGACACACCAGAGGCATGTCCAACTGGGCCTTCTGACTGTTAGGTGTACAGTGCAGCTCGGAGATAAGCGAACCAAAATATACGCAAAAAATGCGCATACGCAAAAAAAAAACCGTGGATGCGCGTCAACACATACGCAAAAAGGCTCATTAGTATTTATGAGCTCTCCCTTCGTCTTTCTTTTGTTGCCTTGTCTTTGTTTTTTCTCAATCGTTTCCGGTGTGGTGAATGTGAAAATAATTTGCGTTCGCTGGTCGGTGCGTCACTAAAAGAGCAAAAAATCTCACCATATATGCTTATTCTAATGGCGCAAAGTCGTTCTGGCTAGATATTTGTGTTTAAAGCCCAAAAAAAAATATGACCAAGCTTAGAAATGTAAACCTATCGACAAACGGCACACAAGAACCTTTTTAACATCAAAATTTACATGAAAGCGTTGAGAGCGATAATATCAAAACAAACTTTGTACCGGTGCATCCATTTAGTCGTAAACTAAAAAACACTACCCGTAAGCAAAGGGATCATCATTAGCAGTTTTGTACAGTCATTCATCATTTAAAATTGAGTATTTAACTCCAACAATCCGTTAATGTTTGAAATGTAAAACTTCGCACATAATTCGCCACGCTTCAAGGATGCAAGCAAATGGTAGTAAAATGTAATCAAACATTTAATGCCCCATTCACACCAAACCTTAAACATGTTTAGTTAAACACGGTTTCAAAGTGTTTTCTTTTTAAATCATGTTTACTGACTTTTGTCGACTACGAATTTAGTACAGGTCAAAGCCTGTGTTGAAACAAACCTGAATCTCATGGAAAAGCCAGTCCTGCATTTTTCTGTGACCGATTTTTATTTTGTTAAACCAAGTTTAATTAAACATGTCTTGTTGGTGTGAATGGGGTATAAGAGTACAATGTTCAAACCACCACTAACAAAGCCAATACACCAGTTACTTGCTTTAGACATTCGTCCTCAATGTAAGAAGGCACAAAATATTTATTAGGGTATCCTATTGACCTTACCTCCTTATTTCTGTACAAAGAATTGATAATTAACTTCATCATGCGACTAACTTCAGCCTGGAATGCAAATTTTTCAGCTTTGTCTCTAATTTCCTTCATTTGTGCTACATTCAAGCCATCAAGTTTAATTGCCTCCTCTTCTCTTTCTATTGCTTCATCATCTGTCTTTGACCCATCTCGGCTTTTTCCAACATCTTCATCCACTTTAGTAGGAGTTTCAGCTTCTGCTTCTCCTTCTACTTTCTCATCATCAGCTAAACAGACAGCTGTATACAGTAATTGAAAAGAAGCAAAACCACTCACAAACTTTTTCACTACTTTCACCCTGATCAGTAGTAGCTGAATATATCAAATGGTACTATGCCCAGTGCAAATGACAAGCAAAAAGGTATCGCTACAACAAGTTGCAAAATCGTTGAGACACGAAAAAACACCTTTTCTAGCTTCCAATGCCTGCCATATCTAGAATTTAAACCTTTCCCACTTCCTCTCCCCCTTTCAATGTTTACTGCTTAAGTTCCCAACACTTTTTTTGTCTTGCTAGCAACACTGATAAGGGGGGGAGGGGGCCGGCAGTGTGAGAGATAATAGGGAAAGTAATAACGCCCCAAGAAGGTGAAGTGTCTCCACTATTTTTGCAACTTGTCGTAGCATTTGCACCCCTGAATTTATTTCAAAGGTAAATAAAAGTCATCAGAAAGTCCTATTTCAATGAAGAGAAAACTAGAACAATTATTTATGGTCATCAGCAACAGCTTCAACTTACAATGAAGAGAACATATTTACATTCCGTTTTGCTTACAGTTTGTTTTCAAACACCTGTGTGCACAAGTAGTTAACCTGGCTGCATCTTATTGGCCATGCAATCAACGACCAATGAGGTACTGACAATTATTCAGTCACCCTTTTTCAAAATCCAAAAAGCCAAGTACATAGAAACTTTTCTTCTGAGGGGCATTCTTACAACTTTCACTTTTGCCTGGAATGGAAAAATCTGGGCTAAATGCCCAAGAAATTTGGTCCCTTTGCATTTCACGAACAAGGGAAAATTCTGTGCTAAATCAGAGGAACGAACCTTAGATTGACCAGATCGAACAAAGTAGAAGATATCAAAAAAGGATTTTAGTTCCTTATCAGTACAGCAGAAAAGATATAAAAGTGATCAAGTCAGAGTTTCAAAACAGTTAATTCGCTAGTTTGAAATTTGTATGGGTCTAAATTAATTAAGGCTTACTAAAACCGTGAGACTCATGGAAGGGTCGTTTGGCTCGAGTGAAATGGAAAAGGTTCTTTTCAGAATAGTCATACGACCTGGCCGATGTAGGTTTTTTGGCTACAACGAAGAGATCTTAAGTCACGTACGGCAGCTGACGAAAGCTAAAGTTTGCTATATACAAATTCAATACCAAATACTAGGTTTTACAACACTTACATGAAATTAACAGAAGGCCTAACAGGCTCAGTATAAACGATCTTTTCTCCATTCTTTGGCAACAAGTGGAAAACCTATAATGCCACCCAGTGTAGGAAAATTTTGGAAAACTCCGTAAGGAAG
Organism: Montipora capricornis; assembly: GCF_036669925.1. Classification (NCBI taxonomy): domain Eukaryota; kingdom Metazoa; phylum Cnidaria; class Anthozoa; order Scleractinia; family Acroporidae; genus Montipora; species Montipora capricornis. Next base: position 26,908,900 of record NC_090889.1, read on the forward strand.
AGAAGTTAATAAGCTGCTTTCAATTGTTCAAACCAACCAGCTCTTACCACGGCCAGAGCTCGTGTCTCGCAATGATTGGCTAACTTTTGTCACGTGTCAAACGTGGATTGTTCTCATAGGTAGATTTTTTAGCGGCAGTTTCGGTCACTCACGCGACTGAGCCCTCACGCTCTGACGAACCCCTTTATTCCTTGGGAGAATTTATTTCCATGTTGACAAAGATGTCGACTATTGCATTAAGAATTCGGTTTCATGAATTTAAAGAAGCCTTTGAGGCTTTTTAAAATCTTGCGTTTTCCAATTTTTGAGCAAAGTTTTCTCGAAAACCCCTCACTTCGAGGAGGTCTCAAAAAGGTGGTAATGATTTATCTGATATTCTCCTGTTTGTATGCTAAGGTTTTTCCCAGCTCCTCAGCGGTTTTGTTCTGAGACACAGTTGTGCTTGGTGCCGGCTAATCGCTGATCTACATGTACATAAACTTGTCAAAGAATGTGTTACTTCTTCCTAACAAATAATGCTGATTTAAAGATCTGATTTATGGTTCCATTGCGTGACCGTGAGAATAAGCACTTGTGGAGATTTGTTTGAAAATGTCCCTAAAATATTTGCTACATATCGTTTTGGCAGTAATTTTAGTTTTCGGTGAACTGAGATCATTCGCCAGAGAGAAAAAGGCAAAATGCCCTACATGTACAGATATAGTAGAAGCATTTAAAAAGGTAAACAATTGCATATGATTCTTTCACTATTTCTGATGATAATTGTTAATTTTTTTTATAGTAATATTTTATGGCAGCTGGGAGGTAGTTTTTTTTTTTGTTTTGTTATTAATTTTTGCCTACATAAACTCAACGTGGGGTAAAAAAATTGTAATTTCTTTGAAAACATTGTGTCAAAGCTTGAAAATTTTGATAGATGTATAGTAAAGTGATCTTGTGCTTCATGTTAATGATCTCGTGTTGTAGCCAAAGTTCATCTTTTTGTACTACTATTTGAGTTATTTTGCAATTTGATTGGCCAACTGCAGGAGTCTCAGTCCAGCGCATGAAAATTACAGCTATATCTCACATATACTAGGGGAAGTACAAGAGCTTGTAATTACCCCCTCAAATTGCTCATATACATATTAGGTATTTCAATGTGTTGTGAGCAGATTTTCTTGGGTCAAATATAAATTCGAAAGAATGGAAAGTATGATATATGGGTGGTTAATTAAAGAGCTTCACAACTTCTCCATGTTTGGCACTCATTGAACCAATGGTACATGTACAGTGTAAGTTGAACACATTAGGGCCGTTTATACGAGAGTAAATAAGCCGCGGCTAACTCTGGCCGCGGCTTACGTAGGCCGCGAAAGGAACTATTTATACGAGTATAAATTCCGCGGCCAGGATAAGCCGCGGCTTGAAAAATCCGTGAACGTAGATTTTGTACCATTTATACTGGGTGTTTGCGGCTTACATAAGCCGCAGCCAGAGTTAGCTGCGGCTTATTTTCTCTCGTACAAACGGCCCTATTGACTCCTTAGGTGCTTTAGGACATCCCCAGTTGATGAGTAAAATTGTCTAGCGTTAGACAGAGTAAAATCTGTTAAGTCTCACTCCCAGTGGTTAGTGCTTTACCACGTTACTGCTCTTGATTAATTTAATAAATTACGTCCTTTAAAGCAAGAGAGAGACTGCATATAGTTTTGTGTTTGTAACTGGAATTGTGTAAAAGAAAAGGTTATAACATAATTTGATGGTTTAATTAACATGCATTGCAGCGTAAAGATATGACAGAAAAATCAAATTTTGGGGGTGGAAACACGGCATGGGAGGAAAGAGCATTGGGAAGTTGGGCAACTAGGTAAGCCTGAACATTCTTTTGTGAGGATAAAAATTATTGTTATATACCTAGACTTTCACTCAACAAAACAAGCACTGTGACTGGTTGATTTTTGGTCATGTGCCCCTGATCAAATTCAAATGTATCCTGTTTGGGATACAATTCCACAGTTGTTGCCTGCTCCGGATGTTTTGCTGTGATTGTTGAAGGAAAAGTCTAAGTAATTATATAACAAAGCACTTATTTGCCTGGTCCCTCAGGAAACTAGTTAGTTTTGTTTTCCCTCGAGTCCTGATGTTTCCCTCAGGACCATACATTAACTGTATAATATTGTTAGTTTGATCCCTACAATAGAGAGGCCCTTCTAGAGGGGGGTGATTGGGGGTCCTTATTCCCTTTAATCTGCTTGTGTTCTTAAAGTTACTTCGAAACTTGCTCTCATCTTTTTGATCCCTAAAATGGTTCATTTTCCCTAAGAGATTTTTGTTGGTTTCCCTGTTCAAATTAGCCATGTTCCTCAACCTTTTTCCCAGGGTCTCTCTTCTCTGCCTCCTTTGTCGTTGAGGACAACAGAGGCAGAGTAGAGAGACCCTGAGAGCAAGGTTGCATGTTTCCTTGTTGTTCAAAACCCCTGGGAGGGCATCGATAGATGTGTCATACCTGAATATTATCCTGTACTCTATTAATATTTCAATGGGATACATCTATTTATTTTGTTTCTCTTATTTCAGTGAAACAAGGTTAGTTGAAATAATGGAAGGACTCTGTGAAGACAGTGCTTCGGAGGTAATCACAGTATTTGAAATATTGGTAAAAATAAAATGATTTCACCAATATATAGAGGATATTACATTGTGGTGAGAAGATATGAATTTTATCTTTGATTGGCAAGAATGATATCTCGTGCGTTTTCGTAGCAAATGAGTGAGATATTGTTCTTGCCATGAGAACATAAAATTCATATATTCAAGCTAACATGTAATTTTCTTTATATTACATAGACAATAAATATACCTGGTAGTGATTGAAAAGCAGGCCTTAATACAAACACTTGGTATTAATACCAATAGTCCCTGGATGTAGTGGTCATATTGATTCTACGCGTGTTTTACGGTGATTTTCATAATTCTGTGGAATCTTACCTTCAAGCGCTAAGCCCCAAACTGGAAGTTTGATTGATGGAAGCCAAAATGCAGTTTGACCGATGGTGCTTAAGGATGAATTTCATAGAATTATGACAAATGCAGCAATTGCCGTAAAACACTCCCATTCATATGATAAAACACTTACTTTCTCCCTGACAACTGGGCTAGTACAAATTACTGACTTCCTGCTGACCCCCTCTCTAAATGTGTGAGAAATTAAAATTAAGATTAACCCATTCACTCGTGGGGGTTTCCCCATTGACAAGTAAAATTGTCTGGCGTTAGACAGAGTAAAATAAGTCTGGCCGTTTTGGGCGGGTCAGGCGTCAAAGGGTTACAAAAATACATCGTGGCCGACTTGAAGTAAAGGAAAAATTACAATCACCTTTAAATTTTAAAGATGGAGGAAGAGGGTCGACCCAGGGTCAGTGGGAGGTCAGTAGGGGGTCAGTAGGTGGGTCAGTGTCTCAGTACTATAATCTTGGACAAATTAAATGGAACATTGAGACCACCCCTCCCTCGAAAATCAGTGATGGGAAAATGGCGCATTTTGGCCTTCACGCACCTTCATCCTTGATTTGGGGAAGAGGGGGCATTTCTGTTCCATTTTAATCTGTCCAAGATTGCAATCTTGGACAAATTAAATGGAACATTGAGACCACCCCTCCCCCCAAAATCAGTGATGGGAAAATGGCGCATTTTGGCCTTCACGCACCTTCATCCTTGATTTGGGGGAGAGGGGGCATTTCTGTTCCATTTTAATCTGTCCAAGATTGCAATCTTGGACAAATTAAATGGAACATTGAGACCACCCCTCCTCCCAAAATCAGTGATGGGAAAATGGCGCGTTTTGGCCTTCACGCACCTTCATCCTTGATTTGGGGGAGAGGGGGCATTTCTGTTCCATTTTATTCTGTCCAAGATTGTAGCCCTTGACAACTAGGAGAAAGTCAGATATTTGAAAGGCTAATCCTTATTATCTTTTGGTTTCCAGTGTCATGCAATGGTGGAGGAACAAGAGGAGACTTTAGAAGAATGGTGGTTTAAACAGTAAGTGCAATAAAAGTAAAAAAAGGAGCATTTTTAGAAAAAAAGGAATTCTGAGCAGCCAACGTATTTGCTGATTGGATGTAATTGCAATAATTTCTTTCAATTTTAGCCAAACTATTAAACTGGGCCAGAAAGGTGTTTTGCTTGAACATCTATATATACCACCTACTACCGTTACAGTAAATTCTTGAGATCAGAGTTTGTCACCCAAAGTTGTGAGGCATGCTTTTGCCAAGTGCTTCAGTTTTTTGACATAACTGTAGTGGCAGTTACATGTACTTAATTACTTTATGACTAGTTCAGGAAGAGGAAATTATTACCCTCATCCCAGACTGTGATTGGCAACCTGGGCACGGCAAAGTAGGCCTATCTTATCTACCTTTTCAAATAATAATAATTATAATTATTATTATTATCTTGGGCATGTTTCATTAGGTAATTTGTATCTTTCAGTGAATTTAAAAATGAAGACATGAAGACTTGGCTTTGTATTGCAAAATTAGAAGGTAGGGAAGAGAATGCCTTAAACAAGTGAAAATAGGAGGGGATGAATTCAGCCCCATCAGAGGAATGTCAATTTTTGCAAAGCTTATTTGGGAGCATCATGGTTACTCTTGAAAAAAGGTGCCACATGCAAATTATTATTGTGATGCCAATGAATTCAGTGATAGCTCATGAAGGAAAACAAAATGATAGTCGTTATGTTATTATGCCCAGGGCTTGCACAGTAATGGGAGGGTAAATGCTCGGAGATATTAGCTACACCAAGCTACTCTAAAATCCGAGGGTAAAGAAAGATATATGATATGATATGACCTCACTTTGCAGCATACCAGGCTGTGGTCAGTGTTACAGTGAGTGCTAGTTATCGATAGGTAGCTTCTTGTTGCCAGATGTAAATGTATGTTAAATGTTACTTTGCCGCGCGTAAGTCAGGTGTCTATATTACTAAAATGTAGTGAACTTCATAACAGTAGCAAAATCAGTTTAATAAATAATAACTTTAGTCGGTAGGTTCTAAAAGGAAATCTGGTAACATGGAAGCTCTTTTCGTAATGTACTTTTTGGTCCCCTAGACCCACAGAAATGGGTTAAACAATGTGGACTTACTGGGAAATTAATGATAAAGATTAATGTTACATATCGTTTTGATGACCTCATGTCATTATTGAAATTACATGAAAACCATTCAGTTAAACATAAGATAGGACACGTGGTTGTCAAATCATTATGTCACATTTTTATCATTAATATTTTTCCTTTTAGAGTGTTTTTAAGATCAATCTTTATCAGGGTTTACAGGCTGGATAAAAATGTTACGTATTAATATGCAATGTAATTCAATTTCAGTTTGTTGTCCTGTCGGTACTTTTGGTCCAGACTGCAAAGGTACATCATTTTGTATCTCCCATTAACAATATAAGAGTGCAAGTTATTTGTGAAGGGCCCGGTGAAGATGATCACCTTCTCTTATAATATTGAATAATTACAATGATCTCTAATCTAAAGAACCCCAGACTATCAAGGCAATTACACCAGTGACCTTAGGAAAATTTAGTTTGAATTATTAATATTATTTTAATTATTACTATTACATAACATGATTACAAAATGTAATGACTCCAAAATACTACAGTACTATGATACCGGTACTACTGTACTGCCATAGTAATGGCCACCCAAGCCTGGAACTGTGTTCTTTTGGCTGAGCAAACATGGCTGCCCTAAGTTTGAGTAAAAGCTAAAAGAAACTCTTTTCGTGGTGTCAAGAGTGGGACAAACCCGGGGGATCAGAGCATTTTCAGATTAAGATTGATGTTCAGTTATTTTGAGTCCTACTCACTAATTCAATTGCACTCACCCATACTCAACACCATGAACCTATAAGCAGCAGAATTTCAAAAGGGAAAACATTCTGCTGCCTCAGACCCTCTAAACTGACTTTGAAACTACAACCCTTGACTATGGATAAATCTGCAGCCCCTTCATTGGACTGGTTATCCCCTGGAGACCTTCAAAAGTGATTCAAGTGTAACCTTATCTTTGATGTGCCCAGCGACTAAAGCAGAGGACAGAAAGGCCAGATCCCTTCTCTGGGCTGGTGACAAATGATGAGAGATTTATAACACAGCTACATGGATGGATGATGTAGATCAACTCAAACTAGAACCTTCAAAATTTCTTTGTGCTTCAATAATAGTCCTGAAAAAGTGCAAGAAAAAAGGGAAAATTATATTGTCTGTATCGTTTCAGATTGTTCTGGAGGCAAAGACAGTCCTTGTAATGGTCATGGAAAATGTGAGGTAAATTTGTACTTAATTAAGGTGTTTCTGGAGAAAGCCGTAAGAGGAGTATGAAACCTGCAAAACTGTACAGAAAAAGGAAAAAAACACAATTTAACCGTATTGAAAATCGCTAAAATATTGCAACCACAGAAACAAATAGGAGCTGAGAGTGTATTATATCAAAGGTGCCATATCATTGCAATTAGAGTAATATGAGCAATTAGTATGTACTCACTCAGTGATCTTGATGTTTCAAGCAATCTGATTGGTTCGCCATCTGGGTTAAATTGAGCATTATTCATTCCCTACGCTGTCAATAATGCATAATCCAAACAAAACAAAATGACCAGCATAAACTCGCTTGTCGTCAGCATTTCTGAACCCGGAAAATTGGTAATACAAGATGATGCTGTGCTACAGAAATACAAATAGGCCCACAAAATTTGGCCTGAAAGTTTTCTTAGAAGACCTCATACTTTTGCCAACCAGTGTTTGACTTCATTTTTCCAGATAATTATTGCTGAAAATTAAACAATTATCTTCACGCCAACACTTAGTTTAACTCGGAGTAATTATATTTTGTGGGGCTGGTTTGCCCTGCAAAACGAATTTGTTTAATACTAAAATCAAGGAATTAAAAAAATGTTTAGGAAAGTTCTTCATGGCCGCAAGGAAACAAGACAGGTCATATTACAACAATGCAACGACCCTTAGGCTAACCCTAAATACAACAAGGTGCCTTCGTGGAACTCTTGGTGTGTCCTTGAAAGAATTGGCCAGACCCCCTTAATGAACATCCTGTAACAAAGGTGACTATTATGGTTTGGTCACGTCATGCGCATGCCATCAACATGCTCGTCCCGCTGACTGCTCCACTGAGCACCATGAGAATGCCGTCTCTTGGGTAGGCCATACAGGCAATGGCACGAGGCGGTCACTAGGAACCTGCAGGAGTTCATCTCCTATGAGGAAGCAGTGATATCAGCGGAGGACAGAAAGCAACGGCATTCCTTTGTGTTGGTTCAATGTGGGTCATAATCCAAAGAAGAAAAAGAAGATGGTTTTCATAGCTACAGGGTTCCAAAACCATGCTTGCTTTAATTTCATTTCCCAGTCTAGTGAAAATGGAAATAAATGCGAGGGCCCAGTACCAAAAAAAAGCAAAGGAAAGGAACTTCATTTCAGTGTCTAGTCATTCTAGCACTGAAGCACTACTTGGGGACACTATAAACTGAAATTAACAATTATGTAAATGCAAATCAAGTCAAATGTTGGTTTTTGAGGAGAGGGCAAACCGGAGTACCCGGAGAAAACCTTTCAGTGCAGAGCAGAGAACCAACAAACTCAACCCACATGACGCTGAGTCTGGGAATCAAACCCAAGCCACATTGGTGGGAGGCAAGTGCTCTCACCACTGTGCCATCCCTGCGCCCCCATCTACCTACTTTGTTTACATTGAATGTTCTCTTTCTGTGTTTAGGCCTTAATAAGCCAGTAGTAGTAGAACCAAATGATGTCTGTTTTCATAGGGTGATGGCACCAGGGAGGGGTCAGGCAAGTGTTCATGTGACAGTGGCTATGAAGGAGATGTGTGTGATGAATGTGCTGATTTGCATTACGAAGAGAAAGATCAAGATTCAAAACTTAAGTGCACAGGTGAGTGACTTAAAACCACACAAAATAAAGACATTGGATAAATATTAGCACTTTATCCTGTTATCAGAAGTGCATATTTTTTAAATTGAGTGAATACAGCTCCAAATATAAATCAGTACCACCACATTCAAATTACTAGTAATGGTAAGAATGTTGTCCGCATAAATAAACATCCCTTTATAATGGTTTTCAGCTTGTCATGAGTCTTGTGCTGATAGCTGTACTGGAGCTTCACCAAAAGACTGCGAGAAGTGCAAAAGTGGCTGGGAGATGACAGATGAAGAGGGCTGTCAAGGTATTTTATCAATGCAAATTACTCTTGGAAAATTCTCCTCCCAGAGATATAGTGTGATCTGAGAATTTATTACGCTGATCAGCCTCTGTATGGTGCAATCTTCGATTGTACAGGTTATTTTTTTGTTTATTTATGCTGATACATCATTCATTTTGTTCATGTTGCTTAATGTTTAGACAAAAATGAATGCGATGAAGAAGACAAGTGTGAGGCTGGCAAATATTGCGTAAATAACCCTGGCTCTTACAAATGTAAAGGTATGTGAAAGAAAGATAACCCTCTCCAAAAGAAAAGACGTCTACTGGTGCTCTCTGTCTCTTTTTCTGTTTTCTGTTTTACGTCTTATCCTTTTTTTAACCTTTGCCTCATTTTTCCACATCAAATGAAGATGTTTTCTTCCTGGTTTTTATCAAAATAAAAAATAATAAATTATCATTAGAAGAAATGACAGAGGTGGCTGATAAGCGTTCCTTCCTTGTTGGTATAGTTGCTAAGACTGACACGTTCAGTGTGAATTAACTTTCCATTGTGATGTGTAAAAATATGCACAAAGTTTGATTATGGACAACAACAACAACAACAACGTTTATCTTGAGTATCTTTATCTTGTCACAATGTGACATTTATTACTAATATTTAATTTTCCTTAGTAGTTGCAAGATTAATATTATTATTATTATTATTATTATTATTATTATTTCCAAACTTTCGAACTGTTATTATTATTATTATTATTATTATTATTGTAATACTCTTATTTGTTGGAACAACTGTTACTTTGTACTTAGTTTAGGTAGATACTGTAACCACAAACCTTGCACAACTGACACTACTTGTAGATAGCTGATGCAAATTATTTTTTGTTGTCATGGGAAGCGACAAAAAAGTGGAGGTTTGGAAAAAGGGATCTGTGGTGGTATACACACATGTCTTTGAATGTTTCTTGTTTGAGATCTGTTTTCCTTTCTTCAACAGCATGCGATGATTCATGTGAAGGCAATTGTACCGGTGAGGGTCCCAAGGGGTGTACTGAATGTGCCAAGGGGTTTGTCGAGACTGATGAGGAGGGATGTAAAGGTGGGTCAAGCTATAACATGGGCATCTGTTTTAATCAAATGCGTGCATTTTATTTTGAGTTTTCTCTTTGAGTGGTATTTTGTAAATTATTAAGCATGATGTCTGCCATATCACGGAAAACAAAGAAATTTATTAACTGATGCCATCAGCAGCAATTCTCTCATTCAAGGTAATTGTGGGCTCTCAAAATTAGCCATCTAACAAAGAAAGCTTTCCTTCCACTTTCCTTGTGGGCTGACACACCCTGACAAAGAAAGCTTTTGTTTATGAACAACATCTAGGTTCGCTCAAAAACCGCAATGCAAATGCAAATTGACACTTGAAGATTTTGCTCTGTTTAACGCCAGACGATTTTACTCGTCAATGGGGAATTCCTCGGCGGCGAAAGGGTTAACAACATCTAGCTATTAAGCTATATGTCCATTACGACAAATGCTTTTTGAATATTTCGTCTTTTGGACAGGCAAACAGGCGATATTTAAGGGTAAAAGTTACGCAATGAAATCACTCTTCACTTCAAGTTGCCTTATTTTCACCATGTAATCTTGAACTCTTTGTTCTTTTATGTGCGTAAAAACTACATCTGCAGCAATTTCATACCCTTGGGCTAGTGTTAGATCAGTAACTGTTGTCCGTTGATGCACTTGCCAAGTGTTCT
>NC_090889.1:26926393-26938893 GCF_036669925.1 Montipora capricornis
GGTATTGTGATCGTTGTTAATGGAATGATGTGTGCCCAAAATTATTTACTTTTATTTTGTGAAAAGTCGTAATTTCATTGGTGCATGTGTATTTATTTCAACTGAAGGGAGGCCTCTAACGTGGGACTCAAATGCGCAGTCGTTTATGTGCATGTTGCTATGTGGCACACAAATTATTTCAATTTTAAAGCCACCTGTCGATTTCTGTTGCCAGACACGACTCCGGCATCATCAGCCTCTGTGTTTTCATGAGCGGTTTTTCGGGTCGCTTAGCGAGTGATAACCGAAAATTCCGTGAGAACAGTCCCTTTCCCAACTCGCTTAAAGTTAAGCGAGTCGGCAAATTTATTAGAATTATCATTAAATTTAAGCCACCAAACCAGCATTGTTAAACGTATTTTAGTATTTAAACGGTAGATATAGGCATATTTTTATCCCCTAAAAATTTTTCATCTGTTCGGATTTCCTAGCTGAACTCTTGTGATCCGAAAATTATAGGAATTAAAACTTACCTTTTCGAAAATTTCAGCCAGCAAAGAGGCTCCCGAAAATTCTAGGTGACCTTTTTAGGGTAAAAAATCCGTTAAAAATGGGCAATTATACCATTTTTCAGATGTTCGAAAATCCTAGGAGAGGCAGGCAAGCAAGAAATTTTCACAACAAATTTTCCGAAAATTCTAGATCTCAAATCGTCTTCCGAACAGATATTTTCCGAAAATTGACGTTGGGTGCCCCTGACGCTTTTCGCTACTCGAGGACTATTACTAATAGTCCTCTAGTAGCATAGCCAATTAAAATGCAGGATTTGTATTAGTCCTCTAGTTGGGTGATACTAAACATAAACATTTGCAAATGTTTTGTATTGTTAGTGTATAAATATAATTCGTATAAATATGGAAGGGTTTCGTTGTGACTCTATGAATTGTCGGATGGGCGACCTCTCTGAATGCAACTGCCGTTGGATGTGTGATCTGGGATGATAATAACAATAAATTAAATTAAATATTAAGAAAAAAATACTTCATAAAGCGCACATGATCGTAAAGTTCTAAGGCGCTGTACACCAAGTTCAGAACCTAACGAAAGGAAAGAAAAATCAACTAAAATACTAGCCTAAATAAATAATTAAGTCTACATTATAAATAAATGATGGTAAAAAGACTAATAAAAAGACTCGCGAAACAGTAAGTACTAAGATCACGCTTAAAAGAAGAGAGGTCCGCTGCAAGTGTCAAATGACCGGGTAGGCTGTTCCAAAGTGTTGGCGCACAAACGGAAAATAATCTGTCACCATACTTAATATTGGACAGAGGGACCTTCAGAAGACCCCTTGATTAAGATCGTAGTGGCCGCGGTGGCACATATCTGCCCAGCAGATCATTTATATAAAACATTCGCGTAAGATCATTAAGCGCCTTTAAAGGGCCCACGGACGTATTTTTCGCGCGTTGCTAACGAAGTGAAATGTTACTTCCGGTGACTGACATCATCATATCGTGAGCTGACCAGGAAACCCACTCACAAGCAAAAATCAGCGCACGAACTGTTGTTTGATCGAAGGTTTTTCCTCGCCCTTACTGGAACTCGTTCTCAGATCAACCGCGCATGCGTTAACGAACTGACTTCCGGTTTGAGAAAAAGCTAAATTTCCAGCGGTCTTTAAATTGAATTAATTTTTTTTCAATATGGCACGGTTCACCTCCAAATACAGAATATAGCTAAGCATTTATTTTTTCAAATCATCTTTTTTGAAAATTTTATGGGTATTTCAGTATCGATTATCTCTCTAAAAAGAACAATTTTTAAAATACAAAGAAAACCATGCTTGGCTGGATGCAAAAACGAATACAAATTATGAAACCACTGATTAAATACCCAAATTGAGTAGCACGTAGACAAATTTAGAGTTTTCTTTTATTGGTCACGTGACCATAGGCGTGGCATGACGGCGTCATATTTAGGGTCATTCAGCCATCGGTTTATAAAAGTTGGAAACTGACCAAAATAATGCCAAATTCTCTCAAATTAGTTAACTATTATATCCTTAGCAACGCACCCCAAAAAATACGTCAGTAGGCCCTTAAATGTCAATAACAGGATCTTATAAAACAATGCGCTGATTAACAGGGAGCCACTGAAGCTCGATCAATAAAGGAGTTGCATGGTCATATTTCTGTTTACACAAAATTAAACAGGCAGCACAGTTCAGAACAGCTTAAAGTTTTACAATCACATGTTTTGGAAGTCCGTACAAGAAGGTATTATCATTATTAACCTACATGTGACAAACGCATGGACCAACTGAGTCTTGGTACTCTATACGCTCAAATACTTTCTTGTACGAGATACTTTACATCGCTAGACACTTGACGCTCAAAGTTCGTATCAGAATAAAAAACCACACCAATAACAGGCTCTGATCTGATCACCACAAATATTCAGCGGCGGTAACTGGGACCTGGGACGACATTGTGATGCAATCAATAGTAATTTAGTCTTGTCTGAGTTCAGCTTTCACTTGTTTGAAGAATCCGAATCACTGATATCTTAAACACATGCTTCTAATCTCGAAACAGTAAACAGTTCAGGACTATTGTAGTCAAACGAAAAATAAATTTGTGAATCATCGGCGTATAAATAAAACATCATTCCATGTTCCCGAACAATGCCCCCTTGTGGGGCAGTATGTAGTGAAGGTAGTGTCCAGAAGAAGTCAGTCGAGGGTTTTGTACAGTAAAGTAGGGACTTTCAACATGTTTTAACAACAACATGAATTACACAGATAAATAGTCTAAATCCCTCATAAATAGATCTAACTCCCAGTCATCGGTCGTGCTCTTCCCTGCTACCTGATCAAGGTCTCCCCATTGAACGGGTCTCAACGGAAAATAGAAAATAGGAAAAAGAAAATGTGTAAAAGTACAATTTAAATCTTTAATAACCCTAACCCTAACCAATGAAAAACTTCTCTAAACGTAGTTTTTTCGTCTTTCTAATATTCAAAATATTGACTTGGGTTCAGAATACTTTATTAGGTCACTTAATATGCTCGCCTTGGAAGAAGTTTTATACAGAAGTTGGTGTGGCAGTCAGCAAAGAAGATACTTCTTCCCGTCATTTAATGAAACTTCTTAACTAATTAAATTAGCCAATTAGAAGCTGAGCGTTCATTTTTTGCTGTAGTGTTTGTTCCTTGTCTAGCCCCATGTATTGTTTGGATTTCTAATAGTCATTATCAAGTACCTTTCACTCCCCTTGTTGAACACGATAATGAAAAGATTAATACGATTGGTCAATTGTTTTATGACGTAACAATAGGTCTCACGCGTACAGGCGGCGTTTTTCAGTTGAAGACACACTTACGTGATACAACATTTCAGTTCAACGCTTGGTTTGAAAATATGGAGAAAAAAATCTTTTGCACAAGAGATTTAAGCTCAAAACAAAGTTGTAAGTCTTGTATTGTTGAAGTATAAATGAATTATGTTTGTGCTCTATATAATTCTTTCCTAATTACAGTAATTGTTCTAATGACTAATTTTCTAAGGATATTGCCGAGTAATGACAAAGCTAATCTGTTAGTACACGTTTGGTTTGAGGTTTGCGCATAAAATGGTATGTCGTCTTCTCTCTAGTGTATGAAATTAAAACGAAATCAAGCGAAGTTTGATAGGAACGGACAAAGTGAGCTTCAGAGCTTACACCAAGCCTCGTATTTTTTCGTATTTCCTAGTAAGCTAACTTGTTGTTTTGCACTTTTTGTTTTTGTCATTTTGTTGACTCTTTGTTTTATTTCAGCGAGAGTGCATTTCTTTACACATCGGGCAAGCAGGAATTCAAATCGGCAACGCTTGCTGGGAACTTTATTGTCTGGAACATGGGATCATGGCAGACGGGAGGAACAATGGTGGAAAGAGTTTTCAATGTGAAGATGACTCCTTCAATACTTTTTTCAACGAGTCAGTGGCTGGAAAATACGTTCCTCGATCGATTTTTGTTGACTTGGAACCAACCGTTGTTGGTAAGTCAAAGAAAAAATAAGCGTAATTTAGTATGTTAACCTTTACAAAGAAAAACCTGATAGTGTTATACAATGAAACTAGATGGTGGCCTTGCAATGGAGTTTTTTTTTTTTGACAATTTCAAAGCTGTTTCGTTGCGACGGAGATGAATCCAGGCTAGAAAATGGATCTCTGTTACACGTTTCCTCACTGTAAATGATAATATTGGTCATATTGGTCTTTTTTAATACAATAACTTTAGAAAAGTAGGGGACATAACGTGCTGTCTCATCAAAACAAGAAGTTCAGTCAAGAATTTTCCGGGGTAAAGTAAACAGCTGTCGGATTACGACTTTGAATTTCAGCATGGGACCCTTGTCACGCTCCAAAGTTGTTCAAAAGTGTGAATAAATCCCAGAAACCAACGTAATACCCTTTGCAAGGATATGAGGCTAACCAGTCTTAGTTAATTTCATTATCTCACAATTTTAAAATACCCTTTCAGACAGTAAAGGTATTTAACATTGTCGCCAAGTAAAAAAGTCAACTTACCTTTGATGACTTCTTTCGAGTGATAATGGCCAGAAAATGTGTGCTCCAGGCATTTCCATTTCATTGACACCAGTAAGTTCTGTTCTTAAGCGCTTCATGGGAAGGTCAGTCTTAAAAACCCACCTGTAGACATAGTTAACGACAGAGATGGAGTTAAGTTTTCCTACCAATGGATCGGCAACTGCCGTTCTCTGTTACAACACATGTTACATGTTATCCGTCTAATGTAAAGACGGGACGAACTATATAAGACGCATAATTCGTCTGGGACGAACTTAGGCAAACATTTTTTATGCGTCTGTTAAATTCGTCTAGTATAAAGACGGGCGCAAAACGCATAATTCGTCTGGACGAACTATCCAGTTTAGTGCGTCTTTGAAGACGCATTAAAGAAGATACTTCGTCCAGATGCCTAATGCGTCCTGTGCTCGTCTTTATATTAGACAAATTTAACAGACGCAGAAAAAATGTTTGCTCAAGTTCGTCCCAGACGAATTATGCGTCTCTATTATAAAAAAGGCCATTCTGGTGTTTTCGTTTTCGTATAAACAGCTCTTACCCATTTAATTAGGGAGCTTAAGCACGCGCGTTTTTGAGAGGCGGACGGCAAAAGGAAAAGAAAATTTCGTGAGCCAGAACAGTGGTGTCTCCCAGATTTTTATACTAATGACCTCTAATGGGGAAAAGATACGTAGTAATGTAAATGTGGTTGTGTGAAGACAAGTTAAAAGGGAAAACAGCTTACTTCCGGTTGCCGTCCGCGTCTCAAAAACGCGCTTGCTTAAGGAGGCTCGAAATAGTTTCTCCTTTTTTCAAACAAATGAACATATTCTGTTTTTAGATACAGTTAGGGTAATCATATCAGGACAAAATTTGGCCAGGGTATTAAGTACCCATCATAGATTTTTCACATCACATTTTCCTCCAAAATAACGTTACCATGGCAACGATATAAGGCATTTCCTTGAGCCTTTTAAATCAACACATATTGTCTTGTTTGAAAAAAACGGGACGGTAAAATCTTCCCTTTCAGAGTTACGAGATAATGTTAGAAATAATCTCTAAAACATTTACAATTCAACAAAATCTGTAGGTCAGTTTTTCAGAAAAATAAGGTTTTTTGAAGTGTGTCGCTAATTTCTTTTTTCACCTACAGAATTTTTTAAAATTTGAAAGACAAACGTTGTAAATTAATCTAAGCTAACATGCAAAAAATGAAAACAATTCAGCGTCCGGAAGCAGAGATATAAGCGAGTAAAGGTGCAAAATCAGGAAAAATGTGGGGGTTACAAGATCGGCATTTACGCATGCTTCACCCGCTCATTCGAGTGCTCGCGCGAGTGAAGCTACAGGCCAACACAAACGGATTTAAGTGACCATGAAACCGTTTGTGTACAATTTTCGTTGTTTTCGTGAATAGGAGATGTCTATTTATATTCCATACGTATAAGAATTAGAAGAAAGGTGAGCGAAACTAGCGGTATTTGTACATTTCTGGTGACCCACTTTGAATCGCGAGCTGACGCGAGCAGCTTTTAGAATTGCGTGTGTGGGTTACGCGCGCGCGCTCAGCCGCACCCTTTCGAGCCTCCTTAAGGTGATTCCCTGGTTTTGCATTGCGCATTCCTACTGCGCACGATTTTTGCGTCATCAGCACGCCCACATGAGCGCGCGCGCGTACAAAACATAAGGGATTTCCCTCAAACTAACCTCGATAGCGAGTTAATAGCCTCTTTTCTCTTAAACGAGCACGGTAACCCCCACTTTTTATTTTATAAATTCAATGAGAACAATATCCGCAATAACTGAGAAAAAATTTGGCAGAAATCTATAGCTACTTTTTTGGCAAATGAAATAAATGCTACAGATAGAGACGTAACGGGCCCAGCAGAGCAAGTCCAAATTATGTTTCCTTTAAAGGATAAAAATATCAATTAATAATGCAGGGTATTTGAAGCCATTTTTTCTGGGACGTAGATGAATAAGCAATCAAAGAAAGTCGAACTCTGTGTGATATAGCACGCCGAATTGAAAAATAATCGATCTTGTTTGTTGTGCACTGAGATAACCAAAAGTCACCTAAATAACCATATTTGTCAGCATCGTGGCATGAAAACAAGCACGGTGACCCCCTCTTTTTATTACCTTTTTAACATCTCCTTGTACTGTAATGTCATCATACCAAGTTTCATCGGAAATCTATGACGGGTTCTTTTACCCGGGAATCACCTTAAAAAAGCTCCCTATTATATCTCTCAGATAGTACGCGCTTGATATAAGGCCCGCGCGCTTTGTGCATGGGTCATAAATCAACGGGAAAAAACTCGGTTCGTGAGTTTTTATTACAGTACGGACGGAGAAAACGAGGTCAGTAAGAGATATGTAGATACCCCAAATTCATTTTTAATCGCAAACAGTCATCATTCTGAAATTTCTTTTCCCTACTATTCATCATTCAACTTTTTAAATAAAGTCCAAAAAGATTTCTCAAAGGAATCGAGTGAGAGCTGGTTTCAATCCATGCATTGGTAGTCGAGATAAGCAATTTTGTATTTGCTGCATCAAAGAATCCAGTCTGTGCTCAATTTTTGTTTGATTTCTACTTAGACGAGGCTCGCCTGGGAGTATATCGCGACCTATACCATCCTGAGCAGATGATTTCGGGCAAAGAGGATGCTGCTAACAATTATGCTCGAGGCCATTACACCATTGGCAAAGAAATCCTAGATCTGGTTTTGGAAAGGATTCGAAAGCTGGTCAGTGGTTTTTCGAAACTACTGTAAAGGGTAGACGCCATGGTAATAATGCAAATGTATGGAATGAAGTTTGATGTAGGCACGGTGAGGAAGGAATGGTTGCGTAATTACCAATGGAGGAGAAAAAAAGAATCGTTTGACAAAGAGAAAATAGAAAGCATGATCCGGTCGGGCCTCACCCAAATGAAATCATCAACAGACTTACTTCAGGGAAGAAAAAATTCAAAAAAACTTAAACACAAGGAAAAAACAAATGATGGTGATGGGGTAAAATATTTACCAAAAAAATCGAAAAAGAAATAAAAACAAAGAGGCAAAAACAACGGAAAAAACCCCATCGGGCTGAAAACGACAAAAATGAAAAAAAAAACCCTGATGAAGAGTAAATCTGTTGGTGATTTCATTTGTCCCTTCCTGAGATCAGAATTGCTAAGTTAGAACAAAATTCTATTTGGCTTTAAAAACTGGACCCTCCATTGGTGACTGTCAGTCATTCAAGACAGTGTGACGTGTGTTGGCTTAATTCACCGATGTGGGCAACAACATGTTAAATTTTTATTTTCCCTCTTCTCAACGGTGGAGGGCTCATTTCGTGCCGGGTGGGGCGGTTTTTCTTTTAATTTTTATTTGCATTTGTGAATTAAACAACAAACTAACAGCTGCGTTCTTGAAGACTGCGCTATTATTCTGTCTACATCAGATTAGGCTCTGTTATAGGTTCAACATCACGAAGATCTCTCAGAAAAAGGTGCGGCTCGCCTTTGGGTAGACTAAAAAACTTGCGACTGATTGCAGCTACTAAATTAGCCAAGCTGAATCAGGTTGAAAGTTTTCTAGTCTACCCAAAGCTGTTTAATTTTCCTTAGGCAAATCAGTGCAGTGGTCTTCAGGGATTTCTCATAACTCATTCGTTCGGTGGTGGCACTGGTTCTGGCTTTTCATCGATTCTTCTTGAACGCCTGTCCGTTGACTATGGTAAGAAATCCAAATTGGAATTCTGTGTGTACCCTGCACCAAGAGTGTCTACTGCAGTGGTGGAGCCTTACAATGCTGTACTAACAACACATTCAACCTTGGAGCATGCGGACTGTTCCTTCATAATGGACAACGAAGCAATTTATGATCTCTGTCATAAGAACCTTGACGTCGAACGACCCACATACACGAATCTCAACCGCCTTATTAGTCAGGTTGTGTCTTCTATTACTGCTTCTCTTCGCTTTGACGGCGCACTGAACGTGGACTTGACTGAATTTCAGACCAATCTCGTGCCGTACCCGAGGATACACTACCCCCTGGTATCTTATTCGCCCATAATCTCAGCCGCCAAAGCCTATCACGAACAACTTACAGTGGCGGAAATAACAAACCGGTGCTTCGAGGCAGCAAATCAAATGGTAAAGTGCGATCCCCGACACGGTCAATACATGGCCTGCTGTATGCTGTACAGGGGCGACGTTGTCCCTAAAGACGTAAACTCGGCAATTTGCAGCATAAAGAGCAAGCGAACTGTTCAGTTTGTGGAATGGTGCCCAACGGGGTTTAAGGTTGGTATCAATTACCAGCCGCCGACTGTTGTCCCTGGCAGCGATCAGGCCAAGCTACTCCGTGCTCTTTGTATGCTAAGCAACAGCACTGCTATCTCTGAAGCATGGGCTCGGTTGGATAAAAAGTTTGACCTGATGTTCGTTAAACGAGCGTTTGTCCATTGGTATGTGGGGGAAGGAATGGAGGAAGGAGAATTCATTGAAGCGCGAGAGGATCTTGCCGCTCTGGAAAAAGACTACGAAGAAGTCGAAGCTGCGACATTTGAGCACGATGATGACGAATATTAAGGGAGGATCACAGCTGCAAGAATGAGGAAATCACAAAATAAACAACCGGCTTTTCCGACTAGACAAAAAAACTGGCGTTGCGAATCTCAATAAACTCTATACAGATAAGGCTATCGAGACCAACGCGTAAAATATCGTGACATTCTGTTTCAACAAATTTGGTCCATGTCTGAAAAAAGGAAATACTTCATTGCAATATATTGTTCGTTCCGACATAATTCTGGTCATTCTGATAAACTTGTAACAGCTTGTAACATTGCAAAGAATTAACTGGTAACCGTGTATACATCATTGCTCTGACATACCCGTCAGTTGCCTACACGCAGGCTGCTGGGAATTCCCGGCCAGTTTCGATATTTAATCGAAGAATTGGTGAATAAGAAACTTCTGAAGCAGATGTCGTTTTTTTAACTCTGCTATGGTGTCTTGAAAACTCAAGGAAGAAGGTTTCAACTATTTTCTCTCTTAATGGTGTCGATAAAAGCAAATTAAAATCTTCTTATAAGCAACCTGAACTGAATATTGTTGATCACTTTCTTGATAATAATTTTTTTGATCTGTCTAATCTTGGTAGTAAGATCCTTGCACAGTACATATCCATTCATGCCAACTCCGACTGCATGTCCGGCCAAACACATTGCCTCATCAACTCATCAACCGCTGTACTTCGGTTTTTCCAGTAATGGATTTTCTTCTAAAACACAAGACACATTGCACAGGTCAATCGTTGCAGAATATTGTTTTACCATTTTGAAAGTCACCCAAAACCCTCAATTTGGCTAACCCTAGGGCTAAAAACCAACCTTAGGCCTAGGGTTAGTCAAATTGAGGGTTTTGGTTACTTTCCAAAAGGTAAAGCAATGACCTGCAGCGAGTGACCTGTGGAATGTGACCCGTGTTTTAGACCCGCCGCGTTTACATCGTAAAACATCATACAACATTACTGGTTGCCGTGATTTGCAATCGTTTTCGTTTTCAAATGAAACTAAATGAAAGGATACGAAGTGTTAATAATGGATAAAAATGAAGGAATGATGCTTTTATCTCGAAGATTTAATGACAGATGTTGTCATGCCGGATCCACAGAGGTTATAGGCCCGAGAATCATTCCTTATGGCCGGTTTACACGGTACGATTTATCAGCCCGATGGCTTCGGAACGCAAACTGCGTGTATTTTGACACCCCATGAACGACCGATTCATGGGAATGAAAATCGGTCCGATTCAAAAAATTCAAGTGCAACAGTCGGGCCGACACTCAGAGACAAACCGCCTTGTCAATCAAAGGGTATGCGAGTGGGTAATGCGCACAAATACTAAAAAAATTAAAGCGTTCAAAATAGCAGATACTAAAAGGACAACGGGGAGATCTTTGGAGGAAAAATTACACGTTTTAAACAATTTACACGATACGATTGCCGACAAATCGTACCGTGTAAACCGGCGTTTAGTCTTTTCACGCGTTTTGGTTGTTACAGTGCGACGAGGTGGCCACCTAACAAAGTTTTTTACAAATTGTCCGCCAATCAGGATGTGTGCATTTGATTGACAATCACGCCTCCTTGGAAAGTTTGCACAGTTGTAAGTTGAACCCCGTTGCATGGGTTGTTGAGTTGACGTATTTACACGTAATTGTCCAATGCGAAAGTTTTTTGAGCGGCCACGGGAAGGCGCGTTGCACTGTAACGAATTCAAAGATTTATTCGAATCTGATTATTCACGAGAAATCATAATCGCCGAATTTATAATAGCGACGAATAACCCGTCTAAGACGGGTATTTCGTCTATAATTCGGCTAAATAGAAATCCGGTGTTTAGACTCAAATTAGGGTTAGGGTTAGCCTTGGGGAAAAAAGTGGAGGGACACGGCGCCCCCCCCCCCCCCCGGCCCCTGCCTTACTACGGTCCTGAGAAGTGAATTTTAATTAAAACCACACACTAGAATCATCCAATTCCCACTCAGCGCTCTTGTAAAACATTATTTTAATAGTAGTTTTGAAGTCACACAATATCTTATTTTGCAAGTTTTAGAATTCTATTGTAATTACTAAAGATATTTTTAAACCGAGTTCGAAATAAAGGATTAGTGGAAGCTTCTATCGGGTAAGTAATTTTAAGAGAGTAAAGTTTCTGATATCAATTTGAGTTTTGAAACTTCCTTTCTCTTTCGGGAAAGCGTTGAATTTGTTCAAAATGCGGCATTGCACTCGCTCGGAAAATAGCGTTTTCAAGTTCAGTTGTTGATTTTCTAGTTTTCCGACTAATGGCATCACCTGAAAAGATACAAGATGAGGAAGGTGTTACCGCAAATGGAGCTTTTGTGTTAGGGGCTGTAACAGGTATTACCGCGGCTTCCTGCTTGTTTTTTATTGGTCCTTTTTCATGCCCAGTAGCTTTTCGAATGGGGGACAATAAACCAGCAAGGGGCTCGAGCTGGTAATTTTGGTCGTCTTTGATGGCGTCTTTACAAAACGACCCAGGTTCGACGTTCTTCCGTGGCTTCCATTCACTGTTGCTGCTTTTATGAAAGGATTGAGCTGACAATGAGCTTATTCCGGGCCTTTCTTGTGAGGTTGTGAGCTGTTCCGTTGAACTTTTACATCCATAATTTGTATACGAACAACCATAGTCATTTGACTTCACGAACTTCCCATGATATGTGACCTCGTCTGTTGTTGGACTTGTCAGTTCTTCATCTACAGCATGTTCTTTATTCTGCGTCGTTTTATCCCACACGTAACAAAGGCTCTTTGTTCGTTCGATTTCACTGGTTTCATTGTCACTTTTGCTCAACTTAGAATAACCAGACTCGCAATACGATCGATTGAATTCTCCTGCGTTCGCCTCCATTTTTCTTGTGGAGGGAAACTGAACAAATTGTGCGTCGTATTCAAAATTCGACGGAAAGAAGTGCACAACTTTTTCATGTGTCTTTTTTCTTTCCCTCACCATTTTAAGACTACTTTTCCTCGGTTTTGCCTCGCTAAACAGATCGCTTTTACTATCATAGCTCCCAAGTTTATCCGTACACGAGAGCTCTCGCAAGTCAGAATCTGAAAATGTCAACCTGCCAAATTTCTTTCCCCTTTTTAACTGGTCACGGTATGGATCAAATAAAACGTCGGGGTTGGATTCTAGATTAATGTTTAGAAAACTCTTGGAATATCCCAGGGGAAATTCTTGAAGTTCAATAACCTGACGTCTCCGAGGTCGGAGCTTTAGAGCACATTCCACAACCTCCTCAGTATTATCTATCGAGTCATGTGAGCGCCTACAGTAGCGATCCACAAATTTGCTTTCAGCTTCTTTCAAGCTTCCATAACCGTGGTAACTGTTTGATGGGCGATTTTTGTTCA
>NC_090889.1:26943893-26956393 GCF_036669925.1 Montipora capricornis
AAGGAACTTTATTTAAAGGTCTAATCTTCCAGCGCCGTAGAGCAGTAATCGGGGACACTGTAAATTGAAATTATCAAGTTAACGCAAATCAAATCAAATTTTGGTTTTTGAGGAAAAGGGGAAACCGGAGTACCCGGAGAAAACCTCTCGTTGCAGAGTAGAGAATCAACGAACTCAACCCGCATATGACGCCGAGTCTGGGAATCGAACCTGGGCCACATTGGTGGGGGAGATTGCTCGGTAGCCTCGCAGCTGCTACAAGGTCTCACCTGATTGGAGACCACCCTTGAGGTTTAGCAAAAGAACAAATAACAGAAACAATGGTCCTTTTGTTTTAGGCCTAGGGTAACAGAAACAATGGCCCTTTTGTTTTAGGCCTAGGGTCCATTGTTTCTGTTATTTGTTCTTTTGTTAAACCTCAAGGGTGGTCTCCAATCAGGTGAGACCTTGTAAGAGCTGCGAGGTGACCCCGGTTGCTCTCACCACTGGGTCATCCCAGCACCCCAGCATTTGAACAAAATGGCGGATGCCGTGGTTGATTTTGATGCTTATGTCGACGTTCGTTTTCACTAGCATAAGCTGCTTACGCTTGTACTTGCGTCACTAGTGAATACAAGGCTTAAGGGAAGAAAGATAACTCATAATTGTGTAACTGATAGGTCGTTTTATTTCTTTTCCCCTGTACACGGACGTTTAGCATTGTAGTTAGTATAGCTTTAATAGACCATATATTTTTCGTTTTGCCCGTTGGGGTGGATACTGCAATTTAGACGTCAGACGCTTTTTTTTTCCCTGGGAAGAAATGCAATTGAAAGCTTGGACTTGCTACCTACAGCAACAGTTCGTTCTTTGCGTATTGCAAAGAAAGCGACCTTGGACAATTCAGTGGATCGACCCTCGTTGGAAGAGTTATCTGCTGCTCTTTCATAACGAGAAAACAGTATTGCACGTGTCAGTAAGACACCTTATACCTCATTACTTTGTTTTTGTGTTTGGTTCTTTCTTGAGGCGAAAATATTTTTCATGTTCTTACCTTGTGTTTTCCTTTCAGATAGCAAAATTTGGAATGATTTCTCAAGAAAGTAGCCTGTTACGGTCATATTCAAAGACTTTTTCCGAGTTCGACATGTCTCTCTAAATAACTGAATTTGAAGCATTTATTTGATTATAAAATGTGTTCAGTTCACTTTAGCATTTCATTCGGTCAAGAAAGTGTGCATGGAATTTTTGAGGAAAAACTGATAAGTACGTTTAAACCATCATTGCATGGCAGTGTCTTGTAATGCGTAAGACTTACGTACCCGCGCGAAAATTCTGGAGTGGTCTTGAATTGCATGAAGCGGTTTTATGTTTGTTACAGCATGCGCTTGGCGAGTGAATAGTCAAAGACACCATAATTGGAAACACCTTTTTCCTTTTTTTATGCGCCCTAAGCACATCATGACATCATTGAATAATCAATATATATCTTATTGTTGTTTGCCAAACCAGTGGCTGTAGCGGCGTGTGGTCAGCAGAAACAGGGAAGAACTTTGATCGCCAAAATTACAAAGCTTATAAAACCGGCAACATTCAAAGAAATATGATTGTTCCAAAAGGTCTAGATAGCAGCAACAATATAGATAGTCGTATAAACATAACAACTTTCTTTAATTTTCCAGACATGTTTCGACGGTACATCCGTCATCTTCAGTGTTACATATTTTGAAATCGCCGTTGAATTTAAAGCGCGCGCGATCTTACAAACTTCGTTACATTGCGTTGTCAATATTGCGTATTAAATCAAAACAGAACAAAACAAAAATTTAAATGAGTGACGCTTAGTTCCTTACAGGGAGAGAGTCAGGTTAATGTGTTTCACCTGCTGGTTGAGATCGGGCTTCTCCCATTTTATATACATGGATTCCTTAAGCTTCACTTGGTACTTAGTGGCTGCAGAGTCCAGGATCTCGAAGCAATCCGGTGTGCAGGATGCCTTACAAAACTCTGAACTCTGCAAATGTTTAAAAACGTTCGAAGATCTGTCTGAAAGTAAGTGCTCGCGCACTCGTGTGGAGAAGTGTCGGCTGGTTTCACCAACATAACAAGCATTACAACTTGCACACGAAAATTTATAGACCACACGCGTGCGAAGCCCTCGGCGATTTCAAAATATGTAACACTGAAGATGACGGATGTACCGTCGAAACATGTCTGGAAAATCAAAGAAAGTTGTTATATTTATACGACTAAATATGATTGTCCTGTTTTGTCATGATTGTGATTGCGTTGCCTAGAGTTAGCCTGCAGAGTCTTTTTTTGGAGGCGAACGCTTGTTCGAGGTCCAACTGGACCGCCATTTTGAAAGCCAGAGTTTTGAAGCAAGCAACCGTGGACAATCTTCCTGTCGGTGTACGTTGGATCAGTGGCTTGATCTGATCGGCGTAATTACAAGTTCAGAAACTAAATATTTTGAACGAGAGCCGATACAACGTAGATTTGATCTTACTGGTGTACTATATTTCGGTTGGCCAAACCAGGCTTCCCTCAGGTTACAATGAGAGTTTACAATGGATTGCTTCTTTGTACATATATAAAGTAAATGGATCTTGACGTAATACTGGAAAAAAAGTGATAAAACATGGCAGTTACAACGAATTTGAATTCAAACACTAAGAGTAACGGAAAAATAACGGAAATGACACTAAATAATGTACTGAAATCAAATATGTTTCTTCGCGGATATTAGATTTCAGTTTATTATTTAGAGTCACTTCCGTTATTTTTCCGTTACTCTTAGTATGTATATGAATTCAAATTTGTTGTAACTGCCATGTTTTATCATATTTTTTTCCAGTATTACGTCAACATCCATTTACTATATATATATATATATGTACAAAGAAGCATTCCATTTTAAATGAATGAAGGGGTAGTTTCTAAAGAAACTGTGGTGCTGCGTCGGTGGGGAAGTAGTATACAAAAATTTGGTTTTATCAACAGAGTTGATAATGTAAATTGGCCACCGTACAGAGATTCTAAAAGCTGACGTTTCGAGCGTTAGCCCTTCGTCAGAGCGAATCGCTCTGACGAAAGGCTAACGCTCGAAACGTCAGCTTTTAGAATCTCTGTACGGTGGCCAATTTACATTATCAACTCGTTGATAAAACCAAATTTTTGTAATCCATTTTAAACTCTCATTGTACCTGAAGAAGGCTGGTTTGGCCAGTCGAAATATAGTACACCACTAAAATCAAATCTACGTTGTATGGGCTCTTGCTCAAAATATTTTGAAAGCACACAGCCGGTAAAGGAGGGAATGTGAACGATGTTGACTGCTGTGGTGGGCAAACGGTTTCAGCACATCATCAACATTTTATGCAACAAAGCTTCACGAAATGCCTGGTACTCAGTCCCAGGCTGCAGCCGCGGATGTTATTATGGGCACTTGTTACTTTGGTTACAGACATCGATTAGTGCGCACGCGCATACGCAACAACGTTGAAAGGGGGCAAACGGTTTCAACTTCATTGAACACTCGCGAAAACAAAAAATGTTGAATGGTTGTTGAAGCAAACTTTAATTAAACCCTTTTAAACTCATTTTCAACCGTGATCGATTCAACTTCGGTTCAACAAGGTTGAAAGGGAGTTTCAACATCGCTGTTCAACAAAATCGAACGGATGTTGAAGCAAATGCTGAAACCATTTTGCCTGGGCTTTAAGAGTGAATAAAGAGGATCAGGTGAAAGGTTAATGGAGACAAAAAGTATGGAGCAGGAGACATTGAATTTGTAAATTGAGTGCGTAGAGATTCAGGTTAGAGAATGGAGGCTCGGAGAGTGCACGTGAAGGGGAGAAGATGATCGTACATGATCGTACGGATTTCTTTCTTTTCTAGTACTGAAAAAAAGTGGATCACAGAGGGGTTACCTTTTAGAACCGAAAAGACTTCGATAGAGAAGAAAAGAAAAGAAGACATGAAAAGCAAAGTACTTATCATCTGTCTTAGTTGGTCTCTGAAATTAACCGAAAGGGTTTCAGGGGCTTTTGCGAAACGCACGCCTGCACTGAGAGGCTTTTCTCTGGAAGTAGGTTTTCCTTCAAAAAGCATGTTTACATTCGGTTTTATTTGTAATCTGTGTTATTATTGGCTATAAGTTATTTTGCCTCTCGGTACCGAGTCAGCTTTGGAGTCAATGAGGCCGGTGTTCTCGGATTCGCTGTCGTACGTAGGCTCGGTAACATTAGCAGCAGAGAAATAAGGGGGGCCCCGTTAGGAGTTGTTTGTGTTAGCTATCAAGTACAACACAATGTATTTTCAAACAATACGTGAATCCGAGTTTTCTCCTTATATCGCAATATAACTTATGAGCATTTTGTGATAAACCCTCAGGCCTCAGTCAGCCTTCCACAGATAACATACACCTCATCCTTCTTAGAGCCTGATTACATGGTGAGTTTCAGCCCGAGCTGAAATTTCGGTCGGTCCATCGGGCTGTTGCGATTACATGCTCAATTTCAGCCCGCGCGCAAAACGCAAATTTCCATGAAAAAATTTACTGAGATGCAAAAACACAATCGATGCGCATGCTCACGTTCCTTTTTCAGTCCGGGCTGAAAAAATGATAACGATTACATGGATTTTTCAGCCCGTTTGCCCTGAAAATCCTAGCCCGGTTTGTGAAACCGGGCTAGGATTTTCAGCCCGGGCTGAAGTTCACCCCGGGCTGAAACCTTCTCCATGTAATTGCCACTTTCATTTCAGAACCCGGGCTGAATTCTACATGTCATCAAGCCCTTAATATCCTGCTCAACCCAATCCTGTGATTGCTTGGTATCTACGTAGCAACGGTTCTATAAGGACAGGACTACAGCTTCGATTATGATTGATTTTTCCAGTGGAAAAAACCCCCTTTATATCAAAATTAACGGGTGGAAAATTCATTTGCCGAACCCAAGATATTGTTTTTGCGAAAACATGTTTTTTGCGGAAAGGTAATCATATATCTATTTCTGCCTGAAAAATTAATGGGCAATTTCTATTGCTGGATTACCCCCAGCGCTGCGACGATATGAAGAAAGCCACACTAAGGATATGATAATTAAGCTTTCTGACAGATGACTCTTTAAGTCATTTTTGGATATCTTAATTAATGCAGTTGTGCTGAACTGGCTGGGAAGAAAGGCCTTTTCGAAGACCTCCTTTGAAACCAACTAAGTACATTGTTATATAAGAAGAAAATGGTTTTTTAAAGCGAAGCACTTTTCAAAACCGTTTGTGATGGAGGCTTTAAGACTGATGCAACCTTGTTATCGATCGATCAGCTCTGCTACGAGTAATGTCATCGTTTTAATTTCCATACAACAGAAAACGCCAGCGTAGCAGACAAAAAGGATATGTAGTGCGAAAGAGCTGCAAAACGTTCTACTCTCCATTTAATCACCATTTACTTAACAAACTCCCGACTCAGCCGGGCCTTCCACCTTCAAATAATTATTTCGTTGGACTGGAAGGGAGCCACCTTGAAGAATGCCAATAAATTATACAAAACATTCGCGCATTTTTCAGACTTCATATTTTTCGTGTCTTAATTACTGGAAGCCGTGAGGCGATCCCTGTTCGTTTAGTAAAGCTTGATCATTGGAAATTTCACTCACCGTATGAATGCAGTTGTTCGATGCTTGATCCGATTACGTCTCGAAAGACATACTCCTTTGATTTACGTCCAACACGACTTTGTGTTGGTTGGAGCTGTTTCCAAATTTCTCTTGATCTCACTTTAAACGTGTTATGAATCCTTTGAGGCCGAAGTTTAAAACTGTCTGAGAAATCTTCTGAACTCTCTTGATTAAAATTGAATAATTTTTTCCCCGAATGTGGCGTTTCTCCCGCTGTTAATGATTCTTTCCAGTCCAGAATATTCACAAGCTGTTTGTTTCGATTCTCGTGGTTTTTCTCAATCTCCCGAGGCAGCCATTTTCTGTTGTCGTCATAAGTAAAATCACTGGAGAATTGATCTTGTCTTTTTCTAAGAACAGCAGATGGTGTATGGGAATCAGCCTGCATTAAAATTCAAATAAACATATAAGGATTTTTTTATTTCTAAACAGTACCAAAGGGATTTGTGAACTTCAAAATTAAGTAATCGATTTGTTTACTTACCCAACACGGGAATAAGCACAGTAGAAAAATCCACATTTGAACTGAACGTAGCTGAAAACCCGAACCGAATTCAGGCACGGCCATTTCACTGGTAGGACGGAATTAGTATTCAACTCACATTCGTGGTTTCCAGACAGATAAATTAGACGGAAGAATTTTTATTCCTACGCATGTGGTTGGAACACAGGAGATCTTGATTGTATTCAAGTTCATCAACGTAAATATATAGAAGTGCATGAACAAAAATGTAAATAGAAGCTCGATGACCGGAATAAAGGCAGAATCAGTCCTCAAAACAACCATCTGTAGTCGAATGTATGTTAAAAATAGCTGTAATTGTAAACTTTCAAACGATAATAATCAGAAACGGAATTCAGTTTGGAGTAGTTTCTGAGACTATCGAACTGATGATTTTGGCAAGGATGTTGACAGTTCTTATACGCTACAGTCTACGAGTAGCTAAATACAGAAAGATCAAGTAAGGAAGAGGTTTAAAAGAAAAACCACGCAAAATCTTATTTTGCCAGCGCCTTCGGCTCATTGGCCAAAGGCCTGCAATAGAAACGTCAAATAAAACAATGACAGCCACACAGTGCTATTACGCTTCCTTTGACAGGTTTTTAATTGTTAATGGACTTTCAATTTTTGCTTTGGAACATATCAAAATCACTTTTTGTCAATGAATTTCCGTGGAGCATGTCAAACTCATTGCTTTTAATTTTACTCTTCTACACGCATTCAAAAGAATGAGCCAGTTCACAAACTGATGATGATATCTTGCCGGTAAACCTTTGTGACACGGCAAGTATTATTTTTTGCCTCGACTCAGCTGGATATTCAGTAAAACTGAACTGGCTGTGCAATTGTTGGAAAATTCATTCAATTGTTTTCTTGATCAAGACGCAAAAAGTGCAAATACCTTTCTTTATCGTTAACGTCGTAATAATTGGTAGATCGTCGGAGACGTAGACTGGAAGTCTACTGAAACACATGAAGCCGAGCTATGGAAGTCATACATGACTTTCAGTGACGAATTTTTTTGGCGTAAGCTTTGTCACTCTAGTCCTTTCTTAAATAATAAGCCCGTAGGTGTTTATTTCAGCACAGCCAATGCGTGAATCATAATCCACGCAATTATCATGCTTAGAAGTTGACGCATAAGTGCGTACGTTGCCAAATCTCTGTAGTAGAGATTTTTACCAACTCGCAAAAGGGCAGATAATCAGCAGTTATTCAGGGCACCCAACGAGAATATAGTTCAAAACCACTTAAACATAGCATTGTTAAACGTATTTTAGTATTTAAATGGTAGATATAGGCATATTTTTATCCCCTAAAAATTTTCCATCTGTTCGGATTTCCTAGCTGAAAGTCTAGTGATCCGAAAATTATAGGGATCAAAACTTAGCTTTTCGAAAATTTCAGCCAGAAAAAAGGCTCCCGAAAATTCTAGGTGACCTTTTTAGGGTAAAAATCCGTTAAAAATGGGCAATTATACGATTTTTCAGAAGTTCGAAAATCCTAGGAGAGGCAGGCAAGCAAGAAATTTTACAACAAATGTTCCGAAAATGATAGATCTCAAATCGTCTTCCCAACAGATATTTCCCGAAAATTGACGCTGGGTGCCCCTGGTTATTTCGAGGGGTTTGCGGCGCTTTCCAAAGAAAGAAAGCTTCTATAGTTCTGGGATGATTTTTGCTTGGGAATAACGAGAAAATTTCTGAAAGAGCGGGATTTTTCCCGTACGAGAGGCTGTACGAGACTGGAAGTGCGGAGAAATGCTGAAGTATTCCTCGTTTTGCATCGAGCAGCACTCGAAATTTCAGTTATGTTTTCCTTGGAAATGTGGTGAAGTTCTATCCCACTACTGGCGAACTTTTTCATTCAGGCGAGAGACGAAATTTGATGAAAAGCGATACTGTTTCGCGTGGTGAATTAATAGTTCAAGAAGACTTGGAGTAAATAAGAATATTATTAACAAGAAAAAATGTCAAGCTAGCTTTACCTCAGTGGAACTTCGTAGATATCTTTTCAAGTTTTGAGTTATCAGCAAATAGATCCTCTCACCTCCTTACAGCACGGTTGAGGTAGAAAGACCACGTATTCAACGAGAATATTAAAACAACAGAGGGGAACAGCAAAGTTGCGAATTTGATTGCCACACGCACCGGCAAAGCACCATTCACTCAAAATGGCGGGAAATGGCTTTAGCGCGCGAGGAGAGCGGAAGTAAGCAGTTTTTTCCGGTCACTATCTCTAATCTGGAACCCCTTCACTGTAGTAGTGAAGGGGACCTCAAGCGAGGACGACGATGACTGCCACGACAACGTTGTCAAAAAAATACAATTTCCCGTCATTGTAATAAAATATCTCCACTATTCCAAATCGTTCGGCATGGAAAGTGTGTATCAACATTACTGCGCCTTTCAATAACATGCGAACTCTTAAATTCAAACGGTCAACCGACAAATGCGTTTTTCGCTACCGTCAATCAAATGTTCGGCGGCTCCGAAACTTCCGACTCCTGTCGAGCGCGCAGTAATCAAATCACATCGTTGAGCCCAGTTCAGTCAACATAGTCGGAAGCTGGGAGGAGCCACCGAACATTTGATTGAGGGTAGCGAAAAACGCATTTGTCGATTGAGCTTTGAATTGTAGAGTCCGCATGTTATTGAAAGGCGCAGTAATTGCACGAATGAAATTTGTATGAACGGTGTAGATGGTTGTAAACAAAATCGAAAATTCATCGTCAGGTGTTCGCGGCCTCCACATAACCTCAACTCAAATTTGGTCATTTCACGTCTTTGTGAGGACGAAAACGGCTAAGAAATGTACCAAACTGTAAAACGGACGTGCGGGGCGTGCAGAGCCTTTGTTTTTGTTTCATTGCGTTCTCGTAGCTGTTGTCGTCATCCCTACCTACTTACGGGAACTTTTATGCGCCCGCGAGACTGAGCACCGCCAATTAACCCTTACTTTCATTAAACCGCTTAATTTACTCCCCGTTTCTATTTCTTATCATGGAGGATACCTTGTTACAACTTATTAAGCTATTTGGTTGTTCATGGTTTTCCTCAGACGCAAAGATGAGTGTTTTTTCTTTACCAGATCATGTAATACATTAATATAGGATTTCAGTGTAGGTTTTAGGGTTCCTGAGAGGTTTAAAAACAAGTTTCGCAGCTCGTATGTGTATTCGCTCAAGGTCGTCCATTGACGCGGGTGAGCAGGAACCCCAAACCACGATACCATACAAGACACTTGGAAGTAGAGTCTTAAGTAGATGTAACTATCAGAGGGTGATGTCAAGTGCTAGTTTTCCACCCATATAAACCGTGGAGCGTTAGCCCTACTGATGGAAATGGGCCCACACAAGGACAGAGAAAAACTCTGACTATGGTGAAAATTGAACCCACGACCTTCGGGCTACATCACACCTACTCTACCGACTGAGCCACATCACCCTCTGATAGTTATCTCTGTTGAAATATAAGTGCTACACGGCCAACGTTTACAAACACGTAACCCTTCCTTGCACTTGTACACATTCATGCCATGACATTGACGTTCTCAATTCCCACCTTCTGCTCCCGTCTGACTTTGTAGCTCAGTCGGTAGAGCAGCGGTGATCTAACCCGAAGGTCGTGGGTTCGATTCCCACCCTAATCAGAGTTTTTCTGTGTCCTTGTGTGGGCCTATTTCCATCAGTAGGATTAAAGCTCTTGAGTAGAAGGCCTGGAGTGTGTATGACGGTAAAAATTTAATTCTTCTAATAACTGCTTTTTTCTTATTAGAGGATTTAGCAGACTTTTGGTGCGTTCTTGCCAAGAAAGTTTACTGTCTATGATTATTCCCAGACATTTGGAGGGAGATTCAAAATCAATGACATTTTCGCCATACGTCGAAACTAACCCTAACCAATGAATCTGTTTGAAAATCAATAAATACTTGTTATTCATATGATAATGTAAACCCTGTTAGTCTTGATGACAGTCAATAAAAATATTGGTTATCTCATTAGTGCTTGCTACTATTATTTCTATGAAATTTTCCAATTTAGAAGACAAGCAATATTTCCATTTCCTAAAGAAACGCAAACAGACAAACAAGTAAGAGGTAAATACTACATCCATCTTTTAATTAAATATCTGCATGAAAAACACGGGAAAACCAAAGTCCAACCCAAAATTGAAATGACTTTCATCCCTGAAGCAGACCCCCTTTAACAAATAAAATTGTTAGTCAGAGTATCATATACAGGTCTCACTCTCAGGATTCAAAGGTTTAAAGCAATTTACACAAAAGAGCAGTGAAAAAACTGCAAGACATCTCATTTTTTAAAAGAAAAAATAACCATAAGGCATTGTTTACATTTTTATTGTATTTTTAGGCAACTATGATTCCATTTTCTCAGTGTTCTCAGTGTTCTCAAGTTTGTTGTGCTTCTTTGCAAACCGCATGTTGCGACGGAACTTTTGATCAACCTGGAAGTAACAAAAAAAGAATTCAAAGGAAGTATGACACTTTCAAGATGGAGGCAAAGTTCCCTCCACAACAACCTTGTTTGTATCTGCAAACTGAACAACCAGAGAAATAAGTACCCTTCCAGACTGTTCCCCCTCACATTTAATCTCTTAAAAATACATACCAACGTAGATTTTATCTAAAATTTCTGAGTAGCTCCATAGAAAGCTACCGGTAATATTTTTGAGGAAAAATGGAGGTACAGTACAAAACTAGCAAAAAGGAAAAAATAGTTACACTGGAAAACATTACTACTCATCATTCAAAACTGAAGTTAAGAATTTGTCCTCTCATAACTAGAAAATATATTTTCTGGTAGTCTGGAGGGGAGTTCCTGTGTTTGCAGCATGATATAAAAAATGGAGGACATAAATGGAGACCATAATAACCCATTGTTAGTTCTTGGTTTGGGAAGTGACAATGTACTGTAGTTACCGCACAACCTACAGTGGGTAGAGCGGAGAGTAAACATTTATTATATACTGTAGCTTAGAAAGTGAGTGAAAAACAACCCCTTACATAGCAGTTAATCTTATCAAGTAGAACACTATAGAGAGCTGTATTCTACTAAAATAAATCCACATAAAATCCAATTTCATGCCTCTACTTTTAAGTCATGCAAGAACAGGAGAACTGCCAAACAGAATCTAACAAAAATCAAAATGTGGAAAACTAAAATCCTTACACAGCCTTAGAAGTACATTTCTTGGAATTAAGTTTCAGAACCTTAACATAACATTGAACTGGTTATTTATTTCCTAACAAAGAGAGAGAAGAAATGCACTTGTCAGACGTAAGCTTGTTGTCTACACTCTTACCAAGAAGAGACATTGAGCAAAGGAGGTCTTATTGGGGGGATGGGGTCATCAATGTCTGCAGGGGGAACGTGAAGTTTGCCAGAATGCAACCCATGCTTGTAACAATTCCCCAGTTTTGCCTGTTACCAGTAGTAATTTTATGTAATCAACAAAAAACAAGTGAGGTCTCATGCTACTGTGCATAAAAGCTACTAAGCACAACACTCATTCACACTTAGACTTGGCTTGGGCCAAGCTGATTTGTCCTAAAACTCCCACAGCCTATTCCCATCTGCCCTTGTAGCTCAGTCAGTAGAGCAACAATGATCTAATTTGGAAGTTGTGGGTTTGATTCCCACACAGGTCACAGATTTTTCCTTGGGTGATGCACAAAGAAGTTCGTGATACTGTAGAACAGCAAAAGGTTCTTCATCCATCACATTCACAGTAGCGTAAGGCCTCACCTGATTTCTGCCATTTACAGTACATATATGTATACATGCTACTAAGGACAACACTCATTCACAGGTAGTAATTTTCTTTATCAGAATTCACTGTTCTATTGGTCTTCTGCAATAACTATTCACCTAATGGAAGACAATAAGTAACCAAACAACTTACCCCTCTTAGAGATGGGTGACGCTGCCGCTTGGGCTTCTTAATTCCATTCCTATGCCATTTTCGGGCTGTAAAATTAGACATAGATGAGCATAGATGTAAATAGTCATCTTTTATCTCATCAATAATTAAATTTCAATCTTATCAATCGTCTGGAGAGATTCTAGAAAACCTGTCCACTTCAAAGCTACATTACTGTGGTCACTATGATTTGGTTCTCAAGGGAATATGAAACAAAATTTGTATTGTAGATTAAATGTACAACCTAATCCTAATGCCAAATAAATTTGAGAATTTAATATGCCAAAAATTTCGTGTTCTTGACAAGTGCCAAAGAAAATTTGACTGCCTCCTTTACGAAATGCGGTTTCTCAAAGAACTGAGGCCTAGCCTTAACACTCAGAGTGATCCATAAGT
>NC_090889.1:26961393-26998893 GCF_036669925.1 Montipora capricornis
GGAAAGATAAATAACAAAGTGTTTGATCAAAACTAATGTTTCTTTTCTTGTATCCTTTTGAAAAACTTCACTAATGTAATGCCTTACAAGCTATCGCAACGTTAAAACACAGCGAATTCCATCCTTTGCAGACAGTGTAGTCTTAGGGTCTTCATATCCAAAATCCTGTCCGGGAACAAGCTGGAATTTAAAAGATTTGATGAAACGTGATAACAACACTTTACTCTCAAACTCAGCAAATGTTTGACCAATACAATGCCGTGGACCCAAAGAGAAAGGGAAATATGCATAGTGTCGAAATCTATTCTCATCTTCCTTATCTGCAGCAAATCGTTCAGGGATAAACTTCTCTGGATCTTTCCAATATTTCGGGCTGCGATGCAAGGCATAAGGCAAGAGGTTGACAGGAGTTCCAGCTGGGATAGAGTAACCTCCTAGTTCATCATCTTTGTCAATGAGACGAGTAAAACTTGGAACGCTAGGATGTAACCGCAGGGTCTCTTTGATCACAAGATTGGTGTATTGGAGTTTACTGAGGTCATCATTAGTAACAAACTGACGGGATCCAATAACATCCTCAACTTCCTGAGATAATCTTAAAGGAAAATAGATGGAATGTTTTTTAAAGTAAACCTTTGTTGCCAGCAGGACTTGCAAGGTAGAAATGTAAAAACGATATGTTGCACCCTACCTCACATGCAAAGTCAATGCTAAAACAAATTAATGATTAGGTTTAACCCTTGGCCTATTGCGATTACAAAAGTATTTCTTGGTTACAAAATCATTCCAAAATGTCACTAGGCAATCAGAAATAATAATACATGCATTTGTCACATACCATGACATACAGGGCAAAATTACTGAATTCTGATTGGCTGAGACAGAAGGCACTGTTTCTTAATCAAGAGGGTATGATTACTTGATCCTGATTGGTTAACAGTTGCTAAGCCAGAGTAAGCGAGGTTACAAAAGAATCTTTATCCACATATAAAACAAGTTTAAGCCTTATTTCTGTTGACAGCAACAATTTATTGAATTTAACTTTAACTGATTGAAAGCATGTTTGCTGTAATTTTAAGACTGAAGTCTTCATTAAATAAATAAAATGCACAAATAATTAGTAATTAAAAAAAAACTCAAATGTTCATTGAACTGATTGGTCAGTTAAGTTAATTGTAATTTGTTGCATCTTTGAACTGCCTTCCCTCAATAAGATTACCCGTCATGTGATAAAGATGTAATCACAATGAGTCCTTGTGCAATGAAGGATTAATTTCACTTGTATTTTCAAAGTTTTCAAAATTGCCCTTGTCACAACTTTTGTGAAAACTTTGAAAATATGTGTGAAATCAATCCTTAATTGCCCCCAGGCACATGCGATTACCTATACTAATCACCACCCAAAACACCACGCAGAAAACAAAATAAATCATGACTATCAAATACAAAAATTCAAAACAGCGAAAAGCTATAAAAGGAAAATAACATTCTCTTCCAATCATAATAGGTCAAATTTTTATTTGAAAAGCAGTATCTCTGTCTGTTGAGTTGCATGCATGTATAAACCAATAATAATAATAATAATAATAATAATGAGACGAGTGGCTCCACTGCGAATACTAAACCTCGGTGGTTAGTGGAAGTGAGAAGAGCGTTTGAAAAGCTAGTCCCAGTCCCTCGGCAAGACAGTTTCCAACTTAACCAGACGAAGTGTGCAGACGCGATCAAGAAAAAACGCAACTGGAGTGCCCCGGGCCCCGATAGAATTGCAAACTACTGGTGGAAAAGGGCTGTCACTTTACATGAAGGGACTGCGGCTAGCTTCAAGACCATCTTAAAGGGCGAAGTCGGATATCCCAGCTGGTCCACAGGAGGGAGAACCAATCTGATCCCTAAGCCGGGCGAGCTCTCCAGTCAGAACCAGAGGCCTATAACCTGTTTGAACACGCAGGATAAGTGGTTTACCACCTGCTTATTGTCACCAATGGACGAACATCTGGAGACACACAACCTGTTAGAAGAAGAGCAAAGGGGAGCCAGGACCAAGTGCAGTGGGACCTTGGACAACTTAATGATTGACAGAATGGTTTGTCGAGATAGTCGAAATGGAAGCAGGAACCTAAGCATGGCTTGGATCGACGTGCGAAAGGCGTTCGATTCTGTAAGCCATGCTTGGTTGCAAGAAATGATGACGATGCACAAATTCCCCTTATGGATGTGCAGAACAGTGGCGAGACTGTGTGAAAGCTGGAATACGAAGATCACGGCCAGAACAAAGGAAGGATATGAAACCTCTGACGTCATAAGGTTCAACAAGGGCCTTCCACAGGGCGACGCTTTATGTCCGAGGTTGTTCACTTTATGCCTTAACCCAATATCTTGGAAGTTGAAAGCATCGGAAGGATACAAGCTGTCAAGACCACTGAGTGGCAAGATTACGCACTTGCTATACATAGATGATATGAAGATATATGCAGCGTCGAAGGATAAACTTGAGAGAGTAATGAAGACAGTTAAAGAAGCCATGGCAGATGTCGGTTTGGAGTGGAACGAGAAGAAGTGTTCTACAGCTCATGTAAGGAGAGGTTCATTGGACAGCAGTTTGGGAGGCACTGCCATCGGAGAAAGGCAGGTCATACAAAATCTGAAGAAGGGAGAAACTTACAAGTTTTTGGGAGTTTTAGAAAATTCTAAGCAAGAGGACAGCTCTGTTCTGTGGGGAGCTTCAAAGGTTTGCTTGCAGAGACTGTCAATTATATGGTCGAGCCCCCTATCGGACTTCCACAAAGTCTTAGCGTCTAATCAATACGCACTACCAGTTGTCACCTACCCTATGTGGACACTAACATGACCGCTCGCAGATCTACAACAACTCGATCGCGAAGCTCGCAAGATCATGAAAGAGAATGGAGGCTACCATCCACTCGGTTCAACCGAGTTGCTATACCTACCAAGGAAGTGTGGAGGCCGGGGACTGAAGTCATTTGAGAGCCTGTATAAGCAGACCAAAGTCAAGACCACAATGAAGCTGTACGCAAACGAAGATCGAACGATGAGTTTAGTGCGCGAGTTTGAAGAGAAGTGTGAACGAGCAGGAAGAAGATCACTCGTAAAGGACGCCAAGAAATTTGCTTTGGAAATGGACATTACTCTGGACCTTGCATACCCAGATCCCAAAGCGTTGCAAACTGACTCAGGTGAGGAATCACATGTTAAAGGAGTAGGGAGAACATTACGAGCGAGAGAAGAAGAGAGAAGCATGAGGGAAGTAAGAGAGCAGAGGTGGCAAGGAAAGCTGTTCGGAGAAAGATGGGATGATAACAAAGTTATTGACTGCTTCACTTGGCTTAGTAAGTGGAAGTCTGCACCTGTGCATACTGTTGCTGGAATCTATGAGTTATACCAGCAATTACTCCCCACTAAGCTGTACCACCAGAGCAAGACGAAGACGCTGACCACCTCGGATACCACGTGTCGTATGTGTGGAAAAGGGCCTGAATCTATGGCCCACGTGATTAGCGGATGTGGTACCTTGGCACAGACTAAGTACATGCAGAGACACAATGCAGCCTTGAAAATCCTTTTCTTCGAGTTCCTGAAAGACTTAGATCTTATCCAGTGTACCCCCCCTTGGTACTCTCCAGTCTCACCTAAACCCGAGTACAAGAATGACCGAGGGTGCGCGTCCTGGGATGTCCCAGTATTTGCTGAAAATACGGAAGTCAGGGCTAACAGAATTGATGCGAGAATTGTGGACAGAAAGGAGAAGAAAGTGATCCTTATTGAGATGAGCTGCCCTTGGGTTTCCAACAGAGAACAGAAGGAACAGGAGAAAACTGACAAGTATGCGCCGTTGAGATGGGAGATGCGCCAACAGTTCCCCGGCCACACTATCACACAGTTTAATGTGATAGTTGATGTACTAGGAGGCTACTCTATGGAGACGGCGGAGAAAGTTAGGAAGTTTTTAGGTTTGGATAGAGGGAACCAGGTTTTGTTTAATATGCAGAAGGCAGTTTTATCGTACACCCTAAACATAGCAAGGTCATTCAAGGTTTCAACGAGTTATTAAGGAATATTAACTCTTGTTCCTTTCTCAAATGTTGGTTCGTTAGTTATTACCAATTGGTTTGTAAATAGGTTTAACAGTAGGGATTGTTACACAATAGTGCCTTTTCCTACTTATATTTGAAAGCATACTTACGTACTACATACTGCATAATAATAATGATAATAATAATAATAATGATAATAATAATAATAATAATAATAATAATAATAATAATAATAATAATAATAATACAAAGTTATTGTCATATAATAGCTATATGGACAGATAAAAGTACAAAAATACTTACTTTTTCTCAACTTCAGGATGTTTTCCAATCTCTGCTAACAAAAATGACAACAAGGCTGCAGTTGTTTCTTGGCCTGTTTTTCAGCGTAAAAAAATAAAAAAAGAATTACCTGTACTTAACTTCTTCATTTCGACTGCATACTGCTAGTCTTCATCAGGCAATGAGGTTGACTGGTTACGCGTCACCTTTTGAGCAGGATGCTCCACTGTGATTGGTTGGTTTTCAGCAGCTGTGATTGGTGCATTTCGATCCTCAATGTTTCGGTGTGTTGTTCCTTCAGCGGTCCGCTGTCGACTGGTTCTCCTGTTGTTGTGTTTCTTAATCGTGGGCATCCATGCTTCCAGAATTTCTAAGTATTCCACTATCCCTGTTGATGTTGTTAGGGTGAAGTCTTATGTGAATCGCCTCTTTGACCCTGCTTGTGTACCAATGAGGATCATGCTCAATAAACTTTTCT
This sequence comes from Montipora capricornis, assembly GCF_036669925.1. Classification (NCBI taxonomy): domain Eukaryota; kingdom Metazoa; phylum Cnidaria; class Anthozoa; order Scleractinia; family Acroporidae; genus Montipora; species Montipora capricornis. The sequence continues at coordinate 26,966,209 of NC_090889.1, forward strand.
TGGTTCCAAAGCAGTTGTGTCTGGTGTTGTTGGCATGTTCTGAAACAGCGGAGGTCTGCATATGGGTTGTGTCCGGTGTAGGTATGGGTTAGTTAGGGACACAACCCGTACCGAGACCTCCGCACAACCTGTACCCAGACCTCTGCTGTTTCAGAACACGCTAACCTGGTTGTTTGGACACAACCTGCTTTGGAACCAAGAAAAGTTTATTGATCGTGATCCTCACTGGTACACACACAGGGTCAAAGAGGCGATTCACATAAGACTTCACCCTAACAACATCAACAGGGATAGTGGAATACTTAGAAATTCTGGAAGCATGGATGCCCACGATTAAGAAACACAATGAGATGAGAACCATACGACAGCGGACTGCTGAACGAACAACACACCGAAACAGTGAGGATCAAAATGCATCAATCACCGCAGAGCATCCTGCTTAAAAGGTGACGCGTATTAAACCACTCAACCTCATCACCTAATGAAGACTAGCAGTATGCAGTCGAAACGTCGCGATCTACATCACAAGTGACTATAGGTAAAGGTAAAGGTACACCTTATTTAACGTCAGAAGTTCCTTTACTCTATAGAGAGTACTCTTTTCCAGGAAGCCGACAGTGCGCTCATTTTACCCCCCTCTTTCCATCAGTGCTCCATTTTAAGGGTATTTAAAGCTACTTAGGCTACACTGAAAGGAAAGAAGTCGAAACAAGGATGTGAGATCCGGGGATCGAACTCGGGACCTCTTGCACCAAGGCCGCGCACTAACCAACTGTGCCACCCTTGCTCCTACATCGTGAGACAAACGAGAATACTTTATTATTATTGTACTAATCACCACAATGAATAACAGCAACCTTTTTTACGACATTAACTTCTTCATTTGCTGAAAAATTTTATGAATGACTTAAAAACACTCTTTCTTTAAAATAACCAAAGTAGAGGTTTTGTCCCCTCGTCTGATGTAAATAGCTCTTGTTGTATATTTTTCAACAAAGCCATTCCCACTTACAGTTACCCCATTGACCCCTGAGAGTGATACTTAGGAGATTTTACTCTGTCTAGCACCAGACAATTTTACTCATCAGCTGGGGGCATCCTAGGGTACCTGAGAAGTCATTGGGTTAAGCAGTCAAAAACTACTTAACCCATTAACCCATATAATGCCCCCTCCTTATTACTGCATATAAAATGCTATGGATTGGTTGACTGCCTCCGTAAACAGAAAATAATGAAATGGGTTCAAAGGATGGGGGAGGGGGGAGGGGGGGAGGGGGGGGAGGGGAAGATTGCAGCCAGTAAGTCACTTACCATGTCCCAGTCCTATATACACTACGGGTTTTCACTCACCAGCAACAAAGAAGGTCACAAAGTGATCAATGAGTTCTTCATACTCGACAGTGCTATCTTCATTTGTTGACTTGAGAATATAAGTGAGAATGTCACTTGGTACATCTTCACCAGTCTTAATGGCCTTCCTTCTTTCATCGATTAGTTTCTTCCCGGTATCCCTCACAAACTGAATTGCAGCAATAATTGAACTTTGATAGGCATAGCTGTTGATGTTGATGAAATAAAATGGGTGTGTAAGGCACCAAATTGGTGCAGCTAAACATTCTTTAAAGGCAGCTGGGAATATAGAATCTCCTTCAATTATTTTTGAATCCATACCAAAGGCAACCTATCAAGAAAGGAAACATTAAGTATCAGATTTTTTGTGGTTAATTTATGACCAGTTGAATACAACTCATTCAAAAAATACCCCATTATGTAATTACCACAGGAAATACAATGCAAAAATGTGTAAGTGATGCACAACGTATGACCAAAATGTTCTAAAATACCATAATTCTTTCCAAAATTATATTTCCTTTAGGTAGTCTCATCAACATTAGTCCCAGGAGTAACCTTGGTAACTTGAAATTCTAATCATGATTATCATAGTTGTTTAACTTGTTGTGATTGTCTTGCATTAAAAACTTGAACTTTTATTGACATTTTGTTGTAAATCATATTCGTGTTAGTTAACATGAAAACTTACTTGACCTGCATATAATTTAAGCATTAATTTATAAAATTAATATAGTTGAGTCAAACTTAAGTATCCACTGGGTGCTTGGAAAATTTTCACCTAGAAAATGCAGGCCTCAGACAAAAACACAATTTTACCAAAAAATGAAAACATCAGACCCCTTGGGTGTCCCACAAACACAAATCCGTATACTCCAGTGGACCTTTTATATATGTGAAAACAAATGTGTCATGTGCCTTTTACTCTTGTTATTTAGCTTAGCAACCAGGGCCCAGTTGTCACAAATCCATAGTTAAAAATATTACAGATTACTGATAACTAAGGTTTTAATTTTACCCGTCAGAAAAGCCTGACAAATGAATGTAATTTTATGCCACAACAAAACAAAAATTTAAGCCAAAACTGAAGGCTATTTGACATTTTTGATATGATTATTGTTAAATTAATATTATTTCTTTCTGAAAATCTTGTGGATATTTTTTGATCAATAAATAAACTCCAATGTGAGTTTCCAGTAATTCAGGATTAGCTCAATCAGGCTTTCGACAACTGGGTTCAGTATAATCAATATTCAATTTTTTTTAATTTAACCTTTTTGTTTGAACAAATTCAGGGGTTACCAAGGAATTCTATGTCTGTCAACTTACATGTGGCTTAATAACTAACCCTAGCACTATTTGTTTGCAAGTTTAAACTAACATTTAAACTAAGACTTTTAATGAAATAAATACTTAAAATAGACTTCAACAATATATGATTACAAATCAATTTATAACCGGACATTCATTTTATCATCTGCAACGCTCCCCCTACCCATGGACTACTTATTCATACCAATCAATTTTATTGGAAAACTAAATCCTACATAATTTTTTTCCCAAAAAAAATGATTTGGGAGCTTTAAGCATATTTCTAGGGGTCTTGTGGAAAAATGATGCCCTACTAGTCTGGCAAATGAGTCCCAATGAAGATCATGCAACCATATCTGATTTCTTCTTTCAGTAAAAAGTTGATGAAATCCTCTTCCACAAGAGTTCCCTGCTAGCAGAGATCTCTTCTTTTCTGCATTCACTGGACTGACGAGTACTAGAAAAGAAACCTCTGCCATGGGTCAGAACTTACTTTGATACAACTGCCGTCCACTACCTTGGACAGTACTCTTCGAAACGCATGTCCCAGGATATGTTTGCTGACTGTAACTTGGGCCCGTTGTGTCACGTACATTCCTTTACAGTAATTCTGCTGTTGCTAAGTGAGCCCATACAACATGTGAAGTATCATGTGAGGATTTGGTCGCTAAATAACAGCCGCGCATGCTCAACACAGTGATTTTCTACCCATAGCAGAGGTATCTTTTAGCCCCATGAAAGCAAACGAAAAGAAACCTCGGCTAGCAGGGAACCACAAGGGGGGTGTTGGAAAATAATTGGAATCTCTCTCTCACCTTACCACTGAATAGAACATTATTTAATTAAACCACAAAATAGGTATCACAATTCGAAATATTTTCCATCCCATTGTACTGGTCAGATCTTCAACACATGAACATTTTTTTTCAAAATATTTTAACAGTACAAACTCTTTGCCCACCTTCGCAATTATGTCAAGAGTAATTTTGTTGAACTCATCAGCCATCAGTACTTCGGTTTTTCCATCAGCCAACTCAGTTAGCTTTTCCAGGAAAACGTCACAACTTGCATTAAACTGCTCAGTTAGTTCCTTTAAATAAGTTTTGTGAAAAGCAGGATTAAGTGAAAGTCGTTTTACTTTCCATTTCTCGTGATCGGTTTCTGTAACTAGACCTTTTCCTAGAAACCTCTCTCCAAAGACGTATGCTAGTTTATTGTATGACCAAGCATCTTTCGGATAGTTGCAAGTAATGAGCACTTTCTTGGCTAAATCAGCTTCTGAAACATAAATAATGGGAAGATGAAACAACCAGACGACCATAACTGGGCCATATTCTTGGGCTAGTAGATTCAACACTTGCACTCCACTGTAACCATGCTTCTCTTTAAGACGTTGAATTCCCTTGACATTTCCCCAGAAAAATCCGTCACGCTTGGGGCCTGGAATGTGATCCAGTTTCTTGTGTTTGTGATGCAGGTGTACTACGAAGCAAAACACTAGCGTGAAAGAAGCTAAACACATGCATACAAGGAGAAAATAAAGGATTGCGGCCATAGCCATGCTGAGTGCTGGCTGTTGATACTGGAATGCTTCAGGGGTGGAATGTTTGTAAAAGTGTTTGTGACCACCGACAACATGTGACAACCATCGAAGATGCAACATGGAGGCGAAACAAAACGTCATATGCTAAGTCACGTGCTATTCTCATAATTTTAGGGCGCGTTCGATTGACCCTATTCCCGAATAAGAATACGTGGAGTGATGATAAAAGCGGTATGTTTGGTGCGTTTCGAAGCAGCAAGGATAAAAAAATATGTTTAAAATAGCATTTTAGCAGATGTTTGACAATTTTAATGTGAATCTCCGCAAAAACGAAGGCCGTTTCTAACTTATATTCCACGTATTCCTATTCCGGATTACGGTCAATCGAACGCACCCTTAATTACAACTGAAAGGTCGTCTGGTTTAACTGCAGGATGCCCGGCCACTCCAAAACACTTCCAAAAAAGATTGCAGCTACGGGGCTTCTTGGTTTCATGGCCATGTTCAAACAATGGCTAAGTTTTCATCTGCTTAAAATACGAACAAATAACAAAAAAACCTCAGGGTACTGCTTACTTCGTTCTTATAAAGAGTGAAAGGTGAGGCATCCCATAGCGACGATCGTCAGGGATATAGAAATACAACTGAGGTTACTTAAACCCTTCTTGGGTGTCCTCCACCAAAACAATTCGTACATGTGCTCTTTTCAAGAAAACCCCACAAAATATATGCCTTTGAAGAGGGCTTGCTGCTATGTGGAATGGCCTTAACAACAAAGTTAAGGAGGCGCTTGAGCTCAACTCTCTCGGGTCTGTTACAATTTGTGGGATTTGTGGAAGAACTTATTTTAGTTGTTATGAACCTTGTTAGGTAATTCATATTTCACATGAAATATCATTTCCCACCAATATTGTGATGTTCTTCGACTTCTCATTCTACGAGGACAGTCAGTCATACTTTTGTAACAAAGAGTAGAAATATACCTTGAAACCACTTTCACTGAAAAAAGCTCTAACTGCAAAAAGCGCGCGAAAAACCTCGTTCCGTTCGAGGAAGAAAATCCCAACACCCTCTCCCATGGTCCTGTACTTTTTTTGTCACCTAATGGTTTGATCACATGAAAAGAAAAAGCTATTTTCAAGTGTATGGAAAGATAAATAACAAAGTGTTTGATCAAAACTAATGTTTCTTTTCTTGTATCCTTTTCAAAAACTTCACTAATGTAATGCCTTACAAGCTATCGCAACGTTAAAACACAGCGAATTCCATCCTTTGCAGACAGTGTAGTCTTAGGGTCTTCATATCCAAAATCCTGTCCGGGAACAAGCTGGAATTTAAAAGATTTGATGAAACGTGATAACAACACTTTACTCTCAAACTCAGCAAATGTTTGACCAATACAATGCCGTGGACCCAAAGAGAAAGGGAAATATGCATAGCGTCGATATCTATTCTCATCTTCCTTATCTGCAGCAAACCGTTCAGGGATAAACTTCTCTGGATCTTTCCAATATTTCGGGCTGCGATGCAAGGCATAAGGCAAGAGGTTGACAGGAGTTCCAGCTGGGATAGAGTAACCTCCTAGTTCATCATCTTTGTCAATGAGACGAGTAAAACTTGGAACGCTAGGATGTAACCGCAGGGTCTCTTTGATCACAAGATTGGTGTATTGGAGTTTACTGAGGTCATCATTAGTAACAAACTGACGGGATCCAATAACATCCTCAACTTCCTGAGATAATCTTAAAGGAAAATAGATGGAATGTTTTTTAAAGTAAACCTTTGTTGCCAGCAGGACTTGCAAGGTAGAAATGTAAAAACGATATGTTGCACCCTACCTCACATGCAAAGTCAATGCTAAAACAAATTAATGATTAGGTTTAACCCTTGGCCTATTGCGATTACAAAAGTATTTCTTAGTTACAAAATCATTCCAAAATGTCACTAGGCAATCAGAAATAATAATACATGCATTTATCACATACCATGACATACAGGGCAAAATTACTGAATTCTGATTGGCTGAGACAGAAGGCACTGTTTCTTAATCAAGAGGGTATGATTACTTGATCCTGATTGGTTAACAGTTGCTAAGCCAGAGTAAGCGAGGTTACTAAAGAATCTTTATCCACATATAAAACAAGTTTAAGCCTTATTTCTGTTGACAGCAACAATTTATTGAATTGAACTTTAACTGATTGAAAGCGTGTTTGCTGTAATTTTAAGACTGAAGTCTTCATTAAATAAATAAAATGCACAAATAATTAGTAATTTAAAAAAAAAACTCAAGTGTTCATTGAACTGATTGGTCAGTTAGTTAATTGTAATTTGTTGCATCTTTGAACTGCCTTCCCTCAATAAGATTACCCGTCATGTGATAAAGATGTAATCGCAATGAGTTTTTGTGCAATTAAGGATTAATTTCACTTGTATTTTCAAAGTTTTTCAAAATTGCCCTTGTCACAACTTTTGTGAAAACTTTGAAAATATGTGTGAAATCAATCCTTAATTGCCCTCAGGGGCCCATGCAATTACATATACTAATCACCACCCAAAAGGCTCCACTGCGAATACTAAACCTTGGTGGTTTTAGTGGAAGTGAGAAGAGCGTTTGAAAAGCTAGTCCCAGTCCCTCGGCAAGACAGTTTCCAACTTAACCAGATGAAGTGTGCAGACGCGATCAAGAAAAAAACGCAACTGGAGTGCCCCGGGCCCCGATAGAATTGCAACTACTGGTGGAAAAGGGCTGTCACTTTACATGAAGGGACTGCGGCTAGCTTCAACACCATCTTAATGGGCGAAGTCGGATATCCCAGCTGGTTCACAGGAGGGAGAACCAATCTGATCCCTAAGCCGGGCGAGCTCTCCAGTCAGAACCAGAGGCCTATACCTGTTTGAACACGCAGCATAAGTGGGTTACCACCTGCTTATTGTCACCAATGGACGAACATCTGGAGACACACAACCTGTTAGAAGAAGAGCAAAGGGGAGCCAGGACCAAGTGCAGTGGGACCTTGGACAACTTAATGATTGACAGAATGGTTTGTCGAGATAGTCGAAATGGAAGCAGGAACCTAAGCATGGCTTGGATCGATGTGCGAAAGGCGTTCGATTCTGTAAGCCATGCTTGGTTGCAAGAAATGATGACGATGCACAAATTCCCCTTATGGATGTGCAGAACAGTGGCGAGACTGTGTGAAAGCTGGAATACGAAGATCACGGCCAGAACAAAGGAAGGATATGAAACCTCTGACGTCATAAGGTTCAACAAAGGCCTTCCACAGGGCGACGCTTTATGTCCGAGGTTGTTCACTTTATGCCTTAACCCAATATCTTGGAAGTTGAAAGCATCGGAAGGATACAAGCTGTCAAGACCACTGAGTGGCAAGATTACGCACTTGCTATACATAGATGATATGAAGATATATGCAGCGTCGAAGGATAAACTTGAGAGAGTAATGAAGACAGTTAAAGAAGCCATGGCAGATGTCGGTTTGGAGTGGAACGAGAAGAAGTGTTCTACAGCTCATGTAAGGAGAGGTTCATTGGACAGCAGTTTGGGAGGCACTGCCATCGGAGAAAGGCAGGTCATACAAAATCTGAAGAAGGGAGAAACTTACAAGTTTTTGGGAGTTTTAGAAAATTCTAAGCAAGAGGACAGCTCTGTTCTGTGGGGAGCTTCAAAGGTTTGCTTGCAGAGACTGTCAATTATATGGTCGAGCCCCCTATCGGACTTCCACAAAGTCTTAGCGTCTAATCAATACGCACTACCAGTTGTCACCTACCCTATGTGGACACTAACATGGCCGCTCGCAGATCTACAACAACTCGATCGCGAAGCTCGCAAGATCATGAAAGAGAATGGAGGCTACCATCCACTCGGTTCAACCGAGTTGCTATACCTACCAAGGAAGTGTGGAGGCCGGGGACTGAAGTCATTTGAGAGCCTGTATAAGCAGACCAAAGTCAAGACCACAATGAAGCTGTACGCAAACGAAGATCGAACGATGAGTTTAGTGCGCGAGTTTGAGGAGGAGTGTGAACGAGCAGGAAGAAGATCACTCGTAAAGGACGCCAAGAAATTTGCTTTGGAAATGGACATTACTCTGGACCTTGCATACCCAGATCCCAAAGCGTTGCAAACTGACTCAGGTGAGGAATCACATGTTAAAGGAGTAGGGAGAACATTACGAGCGAGAGAAGAAGAGAGAAGCATGAGGGAAGTAAGAGAGCAGAGGTGGCAAGGAAAGCTGTTCGGAGAAAGATGGGATGATAACAAAGTTATTGACTGCTTCACTTGGCTTAGTAAGTGGAAGTCTGCACCTGTGCATACTGTTGCTGGAATCTATGAGTTATACCAGCAATTACTCCCCACTAAGCTGTACCACCAGAGCAAGACGAAGACGCTGACCACCTCGGATACCACGTGTCGTATGTGTGGAAAAGGGCCTGAATCTATGGCCCACGTGATTAGCGGATGTGGTACCTTGGCACAGACTAAGTACATGCAGAGACACAATGCAGCCTTGAAAATCCTTTTCTTCGAGTTCCTGAAAGACTTAGATCTTATCCAGTGTACCCCCCCCTTGGTACTCTCCAGTCTCACCTAAACCCGAGTACAAGAATGACCGAGGGTGCGCGTCCTGGGATGTCCCAGTATTTGCTGAAAATACGGAAGTCAGGGCTAACAGAATTGATGCGAGAATTGTGGACAGAAAGGAGAAGAAAGTGATCCTTATTGAGATGAGCTGCCCTTGGGTTTCCAACGGAGAACAGAAGGAACAGGAGAAAACTGACAAGTATGCGCCGTTGAGATGGGAGATGCGCCAACAGTTCCCCGGCCACACTATCACACAGTTTAATGTGATAGTTGATGTACTAGGAGGCTACTCTATGGAGACGGCGGAGAAAGTTAGGAAGTTTTTAGGTTTGGATAGAGGGAACCAGGTTTTGTTTAATATGCAGAAGGCAGTTTTATCGTACACCCTAAACATAGCAAGGTCATTCAAGGTTTCTACTATTTATTAAGTAATATTATCTCTTGTTCCTTTCTCAAATGTTGGTTCGTTAGTTATTACCAATTGGTTTGTAAATAGGTTTAACAGTAGGGATTGTTACACAATAGTGCCTTTTCCTACTTATATTTGTAAGCATACTTACGTACTACATACTGCATAATAATAATGATAATAATAATAATAATGATAATAATAATAATAATAATAATAACAATAATAATTATAACAATAATAATAATACAAAGTTATTGTCATATAATAGCTATATGGACAGATAAAAGTACAAAAATACTAACTTTTTCTCAACTTCAGGATGTTTTCCAATCTCTGCTAACAAAAATGACAACAAGGCTGCAGTTGTTTCTTGGCCTGTTTTTCAGCGTAAAAAAATAAAAAAAGAATTACCTGTACTTAACTTCTTCATTTCGACTGCATACTGCTAGTCTTCATCAGGCAATGAGGTTGACTGGTTATGCGCCACCTTTTGAGCAGGATGCTCCACTGTGATTGGTTGGTTTTCAGCAGTTGTGATTAGTGCATTTCGATCCTCACTGTTTCTGTGTGTTGTTCCTTCAGCGGTCCGCTGTCGACTGGTTCTCCTGTTGTTGTGTTTCTTAATCGTGGGCATCCATGCTTCCAGAATTTCTAAGTATTCCACTATCCCTGTTGATGTTGTTAGGGTGAAGTCTTATGTGAATCGTCTCTTTGACCCTGCTTGTGTACCAATGAGGATCATGTTCAATAAACTTTTCTTGGTTCCAAAGCAGTTGTGTCTGGTGTTGTTGGCGTTTTCTGAAACAGCGGAGGTCTGCATATGGGTTGTGTCCGGTGTAGGTATGGGTTAGTTAGGGACACAACCCGTACCGAGACCTCCGCAAAACCTGTACCCAGACCTCTGCTGTTTCAGAACACGCTAACCCGGTTGTTTGGACACAACCTGCTTTGGAACCAAGAAAAGTTTATTGATCGTGATCCTCATTGGTACACACACAGGGTCAAAGAGGCGATTCACATAAGACTTCACCCTAACAACATCAACAGGGATAGTGGAATACTTAGAAATTCTGGAAGCATGGATGCCCACGATTAAGAAACACAATGAGATGAGAACCATACGACAGCGGACTGCTGAACGAACAACACACCGAAACAGTGAGGATCAAAATGCATCAATCACCGCAGAGCATCCTGCTTAAAAGGTGACGCGTATTAAACCAATCAACCTCATCGCCTAATGAAGACTAGCAGTATGCAGTCGAAACGTCGCAATTTACATCACAAGTGACTACAGGTAAAGGTAAAGATACACCTTATTTAACGTCAGAAGTTCCTTTACTCTATAGAGAGTACTCTTTTCCAGGAAGCCGACAGTGCGCTCATTTTACCCCCCTCTTTCCATCAGTGCTCCATTTTAAGGGTATTTAAAGCTACTTAGGCTACACTGAAAGGAAAGAAGTCGAAACAAGGATGTGAGATCCGGGGATCGAACTCGGGACCTCTTGCACCAAGGCCGCGCACTAACCAACTGTGCCACCCTTGCTCCTACATCGTGAGACAAACGAGAATACTTTATTATTATTGTACTAATCACCACAATGAATAACAGCAACCTTTTTTACGACATTAACTTCTTCATTTGCTGAAAAATTTTATGAATGACTTAAAAACACTCTTTCTTTAAAATAACCAAAGTAGAGGTTTTGTCCCCTCGTCTGATGTAAATAGCTCTTGTTGTATATTTTTCAACAAAGCCATTCCCACTTACAGTTACCCCATTGACCCCTGGGAGTGATACTTAGGAGATTTTACTCTGTCTAGCACCAGACAATTTTACTCATCAGCTGGGGGCATCCTAGGGTACCTGAGAAGTCATTGGGTTAAGCAGTCAAAAACTACTTAACCCATTAACCCATATAATGCCCCCTCCTTATTACTGCATATAAAATGCTATGGATTGGTTGACTGCCTCCGTAAACAGAAAATAATGAAATGGGTTCAAAGGATGGGGGAGGGGGAGGGGGGGAGGGGAAGATTGCAGCCAGTAAGTCACTTACCATGTCCCAGTCCTATATACACTACGGGTTTTCACTCACCAGCAACAAAGAAGGTCACAAAGTGATCAATGAGTTCTTCATACTCGACAGTGCTATCTTCATTTGTTGACTTGAGAATATAAGTGAGAATGTCACTTGGTACATCTTCACCAGTCTTAATGGCCTTCCTTCTTTCATCGATTAGTTTCTTCCCGGTATCCCTCACAAACTGAATTGCAGCAATAATTGAACTTTGATAGGCATAGCTGTTGATGTTGATGAAATAAAATGGGTGTGTAAGGCACCAAATTGGTGCAGCTAAACATTCTTTAAAGGCAGCTGGGAATATAGAATCTCCTTCAATTATTTTTGAATCCATACCAAAGGCAACCTATCAAGAAAGGAAACATTAAGTATCAGATTTTTTGTGGTTAATTTATGACCAGTTGAATACAACTCATTCAAAAAATACCCCATTATGTAATTACCACAGGAAATACAATGCAAAAATGTGTAAGTGATGCACAACGTATGACCAAAATGTTCTAAAATACCATAATTCTTTCCAAAATTATATTTCCTTTAGGTAGTCTCATCAACATTAGTCCCAAGAATAACCTTGGTAACTTGAAATTCTAATCATGATTATCATAGTTGTTTAACTTGTTGTGATTGTCTTGCATTAAAAACTTGAACTTTTATTGACATTTTGTTGTAAATCATATTCGTGTTAGTTAACATGAAAACTTACTTGACCTGCATATAATTTAAGCATTAATTTATAAAATTAATATAGTTGAGTCAAACTTAAGTATCCACTGGGTGCTTGGAAAATTTTCACCAAGAAAATGCAGGCCTCAGACAAAAACACAATTTTACCAAAATATGAAAACATCAGACCCCTTGGGTGTCCCACAAACACAAATCCGTATACTCCAGTGGACCTTTTTATATATGTGTCAAAACAAATGTGTCATGTGCCTTTTACTCTTGTTGTTTAGCTTAGCAACCAGGGCCCAGTTGTCACAAATCCATAGTTAAAAATATTACAGATTACTGATAACTAAGGTTTTAATTTTACCCGTCAGAAAAGCCTGACAAATGAATGTAATTTTATGCCACAACAAAACAAAAATGTAAGCCAAAACTGAAGGCTATTTGACATTTTTGATATGATTATTGTTAAATTAATATTATTTCTTTCTGAAAATCTTGTGGATATTTTTTTGATCAATAAGTAAACTCCAATGTGAGTTTCCAGTAATTCAGGATTAGCTCAATCAGGCTTTCGACAACTGGGTTCAGTATAATCAATATTCAATTTTTTTTAATTTAACCTTTTTGTTTGAACAAATTCAGGGGTTACCAAGGAATTCTATGTCTGTCAACTTACATGTGGCTTAATAACTAACCCTAGCACTATTTGTTTGCAAGTTTAAACTAACATTTAAACTAAGACTTTTAATGAAATAAATACTTAAAATAGACTTCAACAATATATGATTACAAATCAATTTATAACCGGACATTCATTTTATCATCTGCAACGCTCCCCCTACCCATGGACTACTTATTCATACCAATCAATTTTATTGGAAAACTAAATCCTACATAATTTTTTTCCCAAAAAAAATGATTTTGGGAGCTTTAAGCATATTTCTAGGGGTCTTGTGGAAAAATGATGCCCTACTAGTCTGGCAAATGAGTCCCAATGAAGATCATGCAACCATATCTGATTTCTTCTTTCAGTAAAAAGTTGATGAAATCCTCTTCCACAAGAGTTCCCTGCTAGCAGAGATCTCTTCTTTTCTGCATTCACTGGACTGACGAGTACTAGAAAAGAAACCTCTGCCATGGGTCAGAACTTACTTTGATACAACTGCCGTCCACTACCTTGGACAGTACTCTTCGAAACGCATGTCCCAGGATATGTTTGCTGACTGTAACTTGGGCCCGTTGTGTCACGTACATTCCTTTACAGTAATTCTGCTGTTGTTAAGTGAGCCCATACAACATGTGAAGTATCATGTGAGGATTTGGTCGCTAAATAACAGCCGCGCATGCTCAACACAGTGATTTTCTACCCATAGCAGAGGTATCTTTTAGCCCCATGAAAGCAAACGAAAAGAAACCTCGGCTAGCAGGGAACCACAAGGGGGGTGTTGGAAAATAATTGGAATCTCTCTCTCACCTTACCACTGAATAGAATATTATTTAATTAAACCACAAAATAGGTATCACAATTCGAAATATTTTCCATCCCATTGTACTGGTCAGATCTTCAACACATGAACATTTTTTTTTTAATATTTTAACAGTACAAACTCTTTGCCCACCTTCGCAATTATGTCAAGAGTAATTTTGTTGAACTCATCAGCCATCAGTACTTCGGTTTTTCCATCAGCCAACTCAGTTAGCTTTTCCAGGAAAACGTCACAACTTGCATTAAACTGCTCAGTTAGTTCCTTTAAATAAGTTTTGTGAAAAGCAGGATTAAGTGAAAGTCGTTTTACTTTCCATTTCTCGTGATCGGTTTCTGTAACTAGACCTTTTCCTAGAAACCTCTCTCCAAAGACGTATGCTAGTTTATTGTATGACCAAGCATCTTTCGGATAGTTGCAAGTAATGAGCACTTTCTTGGCTAAATCAGCTTCTGAAACATAAATAATGGGAAGATGAAACAACCAGACGACCATAACTGGACCATATTCTTGGGCTAGTAGATTCAACACTTGCACTCCACTGTAACCATGCTTCTCTTTAAGACGTTGAATTCCCTTGACATTTCCCCAGAAAAATCCGTCACGCTTGGGGCCTGGAATGTGATCCAGTTTCTTGTGTTTGTGATGCAGGTGTACTACGAAGCAAAACACTAGCGTGAAAGAAGCTAAACACATGCATACAAGGAGAAAATAAAGGATTGCGGCCATAGCCATGCTGAGTGCTGGCTGTTGATACTGGAATGCTTCAGGGGTGGAATGTTTGTAAAAGTGTTTGTGACCACCGACAACATGTGACAACCATCGAAGATGCAACATGGAGGCGAAACAAAATGTCATATGCTAAGTCACGTGCTATTCTCATAATTTTAGGGCGCGTTCGATTGACCCTATTCCCGAATAAGAATACGTGGAGTGATGATAAAAGCGGTATGTTTGGTGCGTTTCGAAGCAGCAAGGATAATAAAAATATGTTTAAAATAGCATTTTAGCAGATGTTTGACAATTTTAATGTGAATCTCCGCAAAAACGAAGGCCGTTTCTAACTTATATTCCACGTATTCCTATTCCGGATTACGGTCAATCGAACGCACCCTTAATTACAACTGAAAGGTCGTCTGGTTTAACTGCAGGATGCCCGGCCACTCCAAAACACTTCCAAAAAAGATTGCAGCTACGGGGCTACTTGGTTTCATGGCCATGTTCAAACAATGGCTAAGTTTTCATCTGCTTAAAATACGAACAAATAACAAAAAAACCTCAGGGTACTGCTTACCTCGTTCTTATAAAGAGTGAAAGGTGAGGCATCCCATAGCGACGATCGTCAGGGATATAGAAATACAACTGAGGTTACTTAAACCCTTCTTGGGTGTCCTCCACCAAAACAATTCGTACATGTGCTCTTTTCAAGAAAACCCCCACAAAATATATGCCTTTGAAGAGGGCTTGCTGCTATGTGGAATGGCCTTAACAACAAAGTTAAGGAGGTGCTTGAGCTCAACTCTCTCGGGTCTGTTACAATTTGTGGGATTTGTGGAAGAACTTATTTTAGTTGTTATGAACCTTGTTAGGTAATTCATATTTCACATGAAATATCATTTCCCACCAATATTGTGATGTTCTTCGACTTCTCATTCTACGAGGACAGTCAGTCATACTTTTGTAACAAAGAGTAGAAATATACCTTGAAACCACTTTCACTGAAAAAAGCTCTAACTGCAAAAAGCGCGCGAAAAACCTCGTTCCGTTCGAGGAAGAAATATCCCAACACCCTCTCCCATGGTCCTGTACTTTTTTTGTCACCAGCAGTCTTTGTCACCATGGTTCCAGAATGGATCACTGCGCATGGTTACACAGAAGCCAGCTGTGTCTTGAGCTTCGATTCTATGGAAACCTGGCTCGTTCCTTGCAAATTACGACTTTTCGCGATGTATCTGCGATCACTCTTTGCTAATAGATTTTTCATTATTTCGAGGGTATTTCTGTGGAATTAGTGTGTTCATGGCATCCAACATTGTTGTGTTCCAACCAGATGCAACTGCAGAATACATAAAGGTTTGTTGCTTCGAAATTAAACTATTTTTCATAACTTCGTTTACAATCTTCTCCCAGGATCGACGATAATTTTGTTAAATATCACTTGGAAATTCCAATTTCAAAGCTAGTTATAACAAGGCACATGGGATTACGAGTCTCTTTTAATCTTGCGATTTAAGCGTAACCTTGTGCAACTTTACAGGAAGTGCATTGTCAACAAGGTCGCCTTCATTTGAAATATAAGTATGCAGCGCTGTGCTTTACCTCGAATTTATCACCCGTTAATTATCCAAACAGCTTCCCCCATTTTGCCACCAATAAGAGCTATTTGTAAGGCTATTAAAAGCTATTAAAAGAAGCTTGTATCTCAAAGAGAATGTGTACGAAAAACGTTAACTGCCAAAAGGTCATCGTAAATGATCTGAAACGTTTACAACATCGATTCTTGTTTGTCGACATTCAAATGTTCTCTCTAAAGTTATCTACGTGGAGCAGGTTGGCTTAGAAAACGAGGATGTTTCTTGGAATTTTGTTTGAAGGGTATGGCTATCTTAAATTTTGCTTCATGAAATATTTACGAATGAAATGCGACAAAAAATACCCCTGTTCATGACAAAGCGAGGACGCCAAAAATTAAGAAATCACGCCGATCAATGTTAGAGGGTTTACCCTGCAAGAGTTAACAAAGCAAACTTTCAGTTGGTTTTTTTAGTCTTTGTCGAAAACAATTCATCGCTTGTTTTTCTGAGGCGCGAAATGTTTATACCCCGTCGCCCCAACATCCGTGCTATACATTTATGTTTCCAGTCATCTGACATTCGGGGCATAAATAATGAAAAATCAAATCTAAGACTCGAATGAAAAAAATTTCCTTTGCGTGTCTTGTGAAAAATTGCCACTCGTTGCCTTTTCTTTCCGAGCAAGATTCTCACTGTTAAGTTTGTTGTTTATCGGGCTTGCTTACACAAAATATTTTACAAAGTAAGCAAACTCTATTTGCTTTCAGATGCAATGAAATATAATTGTAATCATGTCATATTTTAGATGAGTTTCAGAACCACTCATGCAAAAGAATGTCAATCTTAACGGATTCTTCAGGGTGCAATGTAATTAGATTCATTTTTTCAGTTTGCCCTTTGAGCAAGCTGTAGCCAGGATGTACTAGACTGACTGTCATTTTCACTAGCCCAAGAGAAATCCTTGTAAGCACAATAGTAATTTCCTCAAAACATTTCCCCAAAAACTTCATTTACCCGCTATTATCCACTAGCCCCAGGCTATTGGGCAAGCGTGGGTTGTACTAAAAACCAGAATTCGGAATCCAGAATCACAGGTCATTGTTTTACCAATACAGAGAGTAAAAACTATATTTAACATTCATAAAAGCTTACCTTAGGCCTAAAAACGTTTGTTTAGGCCTAATTAGGCCTGAGGTTAGCTTTTATGAATGTTTTATAGTATTTACTCTCTGTATTGGTAAAACAATGAACTGTGATTCTGGATTCCGGATTCCGGATTTTAGGACAACCCGGCAAGCATTTCTTTGCACACTGATTCATACATGTAATTACATTGTCCATTAAATTAAATGTTTGTTTTTCTTCTGCCAAAGTTTATATTTGCCTCATTGCATCATATTAAGCTCAATTTCATCATATTAAGCTCAATGCCTTAACCCTAACCCTAACAACCATACCCCAGCTCCTAAAACCGTTTCAAGAGTCATGTCTTTCTCTGGTCCTGTGGTTTCTTTCTTTTTCTATGTGGCTGTCAGAAGGAGGTTTTACTGATGAGCAAGCCAAAAGTCTGCATAAAACAATGAGAAAGATTAATATTTTCATGGTTGACAAGAATTTGCAATATTTGCAAAATCTCAACATTAGTTCTGATGCATTTTACTCCTACATTGTAGGCTTTGCTGATGAAGACAAAAAAAAACCTTGCTGACATGAACCAAGTAATTATATATAATCACTGAAAAACTGTGGATGTTTGTATATCCACGATGTTTGTCTAATCTTAAACTTTGGTTTACTTAATCAACTGATTGAATCTACTTTAATCCTAATAAATTAAACTTCCAAAGCATCTTGTAATATGCTGATTGGATTACTGGTAACATAGTTTTCAATACAGTTCCTGTTCATTGCAGCAAACTGTTCAAGGCAACCAAGCAATCAATGAACTTGTATTCAAGCACATCAGTACCATCTCCTCAGAAGATCTTCAGTCCATTGTGGAACATGTAAACCCTGGTCTTGATTCACTATCCATTCACAACTGTCATTCCTTCGATGATGGATGTGCCTGTAAGATGTCACAGCATTGCCCACAGTTGACAAGTGTTTCTTTCTCGGGGACATGTGGAAATCTGTCATCAGTGGGTATTTCTTATTTTGTGGAAAACTGTGTTACTCTAAGACGTGTTACAATCGTGTCATCTGAGTTGGATGAATCATTTGATAAAAACAGTGAGAATCATGATAACGACACCAGCAGTGACAACCAAGATAATGACAAAAGCTGGGTTTTGAGTGATGACATTTTTGCATCATTTCTTCAAAGAACAGATTTGGAAGTGGAACACTTTGCACTTTGTGGATTTGAGAGTATCACGCCAAATGGTTTGACACAGTTTTTAGCTCATCTTGGGTCACATCTTACGTCACTGGATGTCAGTGAACTTTCTGCAGTGAATGATGACATTGTTGGAGGAATTGGTGATATTTGTTCAAATTTACAAGATGTTTCTTTTTCTCATTGTAAATTGACTGATAAAGGCATACAGCTGTTTTGTTCTAAATGCAAGTTGCTTGAAAGTGTTAACCTATCTGGGTGTCAAGACATTTCAGATGCTTCAATTGTTGCACTTTCGACAAACTGTACTTCTTTAAGAATTGTTCAACTTGAATGGTGTCTCAGATTGACTGAAAAATCTTTAGATGCTCTGCTGTCAAAATGTCATCATTTAACGTTTATCAACATGTCACAGTGTGCAATTAAACACATACCTTTTTCCTTATTAAATAATTTATCACTCAAGGAACTAAAGGTGGAAGGTTGCACTGCTCTAAAATGTCCTCCACTTAACCTGGCAATTCAAAGTCTAGAGTCCTGTCGTGAATTTTTGAAGAAATGTCATCTGCAGCCATTGTGCCGTTTGACATTTCTTGGAAATCAAGGCAGTGGGAAAACAAGTTTAATGGCAAGTCTTTCCGCAATGACACAGTCATTTCCCGATACTTCCACAGAAGGTGTGCATGTTACATCTTGGAAACCCTTTCAGAGTGGAAAAGGTTTGTATTGCATTTTTTTTGTTCTTGTTCATTTGAGAGGAAGTATCACCCTGTTCATAGTTTTCTTTGCATTATTGCATTGTTGCAGAAAATATTCATTATCCTTCTCCTCCCCCTGGCCAAAAGAACTTTTCACTAAAGGTGTCTTAACCATAGAAATGCCAGTTCTCTTTATTCTTTGTATGTTAAAATAATGTTTATCATACTTATGGTAGTAATGTTAAACCCAGTTCACCATTGCTAAACTTTAAAATCATGAATGTTGGTTTCACTTATTTATGAATATGTGTATATCATAAAGAATGTAACACAGGAGTTTAGAGCTACAAGGCTCACAAGTGCATTTCGTGATTTAAAGGCACAAGTTATGTTTTGAAAGTTTTCAAAATTGGAGAACTTTCAAAACATCATGAGTGACCATAAATCACAAAATACACAAGCAAGTTCATGCAATTTTTTAGTTCTATTCTCCACAAAATCACTCCATTGCTGTTTCCATAGCAACTTTTGTATTGCACACTATAACCTATTTATGCATTTGTCATTGACCAATCAGAAATGCCACATTGTTTTGAGTATATAATAAGTTTGCTTAATACGATGCAATAACTAAGTTACTTCTTTTTCTCAATCCATCCCTTTGAGGACTAATCAAATTAATGGTTAACAACTATTTACCAAAGTGGAGATGGCTAGTGGTGGATGTTTCCCGAGCTGCAAAGCAGCGAGGTAAAGATCCACTGGTCACTGACATTGAGGTGAATGGTTGTTTTAGTATTATACTAAAACAGTGAGATAATTTCTTCATGCAACGATTGCAATATTTGCTGGTGCAAATCCTGCGCGAGTTGCTTTTAGGTGAATAGTAAAGGATAATTCAGAGTTGGAGTAGCCAATCAGAGCGCACCTTCGACGCTATCCACTGTTTTAGTCTATACTACTGTAATATGCTTTGTTCTTGTTTGTTACATTGTAAATTAGATTGTCATCTGTCAGTATATATAGTCACTCTTGTCAAGTCCAACCATTAGTGTGATTGCACTCACTGCAGAATGCAAGGTTTTATTTTAATGAGCTTTGGCTTTAGGTTAATTTGTAGAGAAAAATACACACATACCATATTGACTTGCATAAGTTTCGTGCATGCTTTGATTTTGTCAAACATTTGGTACTGCAGTTTCACAAGACTAGTACATGTATTAATTTTTGCAATCTCAAGGAAAATTAGAGCAAAAGTGTACTAAAGGTCTCAATTTTGTCACTTAATTATTTTCTCAAACCCTGAGCTGAGTACAATCAAATATTAAGTATGTGTAGTCAAAAGCAAGTTATACACACAGCTTGCCAATAATTACAAGTATCCTAAATGGGAGGTTTTGACATTTCTTTTATGCTCCCTTAGTAATACTAAACTATAGATTGACACTTTCTTGTTTGCACAGAGGCAAACATTAATTTTGAACCTTATGTTTAGAGTCTGTAGACCTTGGCACAGATGTTAATGAGAAGATGTTATCACTTATTGTTGAGATGTGGGACTGTGGAGGAAGATCTGTAAGTGAAACTGTAAGGTTAAGGTTTGAGGTTGAGATGCAAACCTCATCAACACCTTTAATCCATATCTTTTTCCTGTTATGCTTATAATTATTTCTTACATGTACGTTTTTTGCATGGGCTGTAACTTATTGTTGTATAGATGCCAGGATTTCGGTTAGCCAGGTTTCTCATTTTCTTGAAAGTTAATGCAAAAGTCAACATTAAATCAATCACTTCCTAGCAGTTTGTCAACTTAGTTATTTGTAGCTGTAACAATTTGCAAGTTTGTTTTATCAAGTTTCAACCCACATTCCTCGTCCCCAATCTGCAATATCTGTTCCTTATTGTATAATAAGCTTAATAATGCACACATTTGGATTGATTCTCTCAACTTTTAATATTTCTTTATTATATAAACAATTAGATGCCATGTTGCCATGCATCCGTTAATAGATTACAGAGGAAGTCAAAATGTGAAAAGAACAAAAATGGTCAAACAAGTTGCACACATAGTTCTAGCCAAAAACGTTGCCCATAATCTTCACTGAACTAGTGTTTTAGACCTACTTGGTGTTGGAAATTTCATTATTCCCGTCTATGACAGAAAAGTAGCGCCTTTGGCAGCTGAAGAAACTCTATTTTAGTTTTAGGAATTGGTGAAAAATTCATGTTGACCATTATTTTGGATTACTCCAAATGACAGAATATTAGACGTGGCAAGTTTATAAACAATTAAGAAGAATTCAGGACATGGTCGCAGTGGTCTATAAATCACTTTATGGTGCAATGCCTGCATACATGTACATAATTACGTATCTTATTAGTTACAGTGAGACTTACTGTAACATATACGGATTAAGAGGCATGATTATTAGCTGCAACAACCACATATACATGTAGACACTACAAGCTATGGCAAACGTTGCCTCAGACTCACTGCTGCAAAATTTTAAAACACTAATTAATTAACTGGTGAACTCAGAACTGCATCTGGCATAACATCAGGGCAGGAAAACCCCCAGATTTGATTGCCTGGGGCAAATAAATTTTGCATTTTGGTGGTCCAGTGGGCATTAGTGAAATTTGCCTCAGCCATCTTGTTAATGATACTTTTCAGTAAAACACGAACATTGCGCACCTATTCTTGGGTTGCACGTCAATCAAGTGAAAACATAAATCGCTTACCATGTAACAACGGGTCTGAGTCTCAGGGCAGTGCGATATTCCGTACTTGAATTATTCGGCAAAATATACCACTCAAATTTGTAGAGTTTAGTATGGAGACGCCATATTGGTGTACTGCTGAAGTACACCAACATGTTGGCCGGAAACCTGCAGAAACATCTGGAATTTAGTTTAATAATAATAATAATACTTTATTATTTATATAGTGCACTCTCCAAATTGCCCAAATGCGCTTTACATACATCAGTTAAAAAAAGAAATTTAAAACCTATTATACATACATCCGTTCAAAAAGTCTAAAACCTGTTATACATATCTAATTAACACCTAAATATAAGAATATAAATAACATAAAAAATTAATAATATGCTAATTTAAAAAGATGTGTCTTGAGTTTCCGCTTAAAAATTGCAATACTAGGACTACACTTGATGTCCATAGGTAGTTTGTTCCACAAACAAGGCTGTCTTTAACACTTTCTGCTGTAAAATGAATTAACTAGCAAACATTTGTATGATACTTCTCCTAGTATATTGGCTGCTTAGACCACAAAAACACGAGGGGAATCAATGTTTTTATGCAACTGGCAATTGTTTTCGAAAGCCATCAATATGTCACGCACTGTGAAAAACTCTGAAATTCAAACTGCTCTATTTTAGAAACGAAGCACGATACAAAGCTGAAAACAGGCAAACAGATATATTTTTAAAAGCTCTTGTAACTGATCAAGATAAAAACTCAAAAGGCTCTTTAGCTTTGTGTGTTATTTTTTATGACATCATGTGCAACCCAAGAATTGGGCAAGTGATATTTTAGTGGGGGCAACTGAAAACTGAAATGTACTGGCCCACTGGATTTCAAATTTTTTTTCCCGCCCTGAACATACTGTCAGGAATATTATCAAATCATATCATTTTTAGTTCAATCTATACTTGTATAATTATACTAAATCTTTATCTCTTTATTTCCTATTGTATGACTGTACAAAGTGATATGTATGTAGGGAATTTATGAATAAACAGGGTGGCTGCTGCGCAACAATGCAGATTAACAAGGAAATCAAGAGCTGTCATTCCTCTGTCAGCTGCCGCTACATGTATTCCACGCCCACACTGTTCTAGATTGTTCCAGACGCAGATTGGCCTTATCAGCCATCTACATGCCCATCGTCACTGTAGCGAAAAAAATGAAAATGACAAGTTTGTGGTGTTAATCGCCTACAATGGACAAACAACAACGTATGAATAACCACCAGAGATCCATCTCTTATTTGGATCACTATTCAGCAGCAGGGATGAATAATATTAATTATGTGGTTCACGTCCATTAAAAAGGGGTTTTGTTTCATTGGCTTGTAATTATTATTCCTAATAGCACTGAGCCAGTCATGTGATTCACATCTTTCAGCATTATCTTGCATAATGCTTTTAATCAACGATTGTTTATAACAATCATCATATGTATGGTATACAAAACTTTTTATTTTGTAGCTCAAAGTTGTTTGTTTGTTCGTTTGTTATAAATGTTGCATTTATTCTTATGCTGCAGTGTCTTCAAGGTGTTCACCCTCTGTTTTTGTGTGAGCAGTCTCTATATGCTATTGTGTTTGATGTGCATGATCCTTTAAAGACAGAGTCAATTTTGCAATGGATAGTTCTCATGCGATCAAAGGTAATAATAATGAACTTAACTTTTCAGTAAGGGAAAAAAATAGGGTCTTGAATGATCAGCTTCATGTCCACAGCTTTCCTGTTTGTTTTCCAGACACCTGCCTCTCCCATAATCCTTGTAGGAACACATGCAGACAGCACAGAGGATCGCAAGACTCTGAGTGATGATATTCTTCATGTGGTTAATGAGGCTGATGTAAATCAAAGATGTGAAGTACAGGCTGAAATAGATTCATTAAGGTGGGATTAAAAATCAATTGTTGATTTGAGTGTCCTCTTGAGTTTCCTCAGCTCTTTACAACAACATCTGTTCTGCACACCTTTAAGCACCTGCATGCTCTTTGGTGGTTTTGACTTTAATTTAAAATTATTTATTTGTTTTGTGTTCTTAAAGTGCTCAAACAGGAACTATTTACATTACGTATTAAGTGTACAAAAGGGACCGAATAGTGAATAATAATAATTATTATGATCATGATTCCTCTTCAGTATAAAATACAAACTGCAGACTAGGGCCTAGGCCTGTTTTGTACTGTAGTCTGCATTTTAGACCCCGTCTGCAGTCTGCATTTTATACGGACAGATTCACTATTGTTGTGAAAGAAAGAAAAAAAGAAATAAACTAAAAATTGCGCTCATAACTGCGACGCAACATGGTTTCATTTGCTTTCATACCCGAAGTGTAATATGTGATGCATTTCATATAAATCAGTTCGTTTAAAAATAAACAAGTTATCCAGGAGCCTTGGTCAGAGCGTGTAAGAAAAACATGTGCCCTTAGTCTCCAGTGTGGCCCTTGAACTGCAGACCTCAGTACATCCTAATCGTTATTGTTCAAATGTTACTCTAATAAATTACAGAATGGTCATTAACCTTTTCTCATACACATAAGTTTGAAAAGACAGATATGTAGGTGGGAAATCTCTGTGGGATTTACAATAAAGAGCCTGTGGCTCACCATTGTAAACGGCCACACGGATCTAAGAATTCATTATGAAAACTACAATAAAGTAATATTAAAATCATAGCACTATAATTCATTCTATTGTCCTTCTTGCATTCAAGCATGCAATGCAAGGTGGACAATGAGTTTCCCATTAGTATAACCATAAAAGTAAATTGTATTACAGAAATATTATTGTTTCCCCTTGATTTTCAGTATCTTTGACTGAAGCATTACTAAACCACGAAACAACGAAACAGTGAAAAGAACACTAAAACACCATGTATGACCCCACCATACATTGAATACTAACCGACAAAGGTGGGATTTGAGTTTAAATATCGTTGTAGGCCTAATTAGGCGTAAAACATTTTTGCTCCTAATTCATTGAGATTAAGATTAGGATTCAGGAGCAATAACTTTTTAGGCCTAATTAGGCCAAAAACAATGTTTAATCTCAAATCCAGCCTTTCTCGGTTAGTATTCAATGTATCTTGGGGTCATATATGGTGTTTTGGTGCTTCATTTCGGTGTTTCGTTGTTTAAAGGGGCTAGGTCACGCTATTTTAGGTAATTTTGTTTAATTTTGTTAATTATGAGCTGTGAACGTCAAATTGGCAGAGCAAGAGTCTTTCATTTGCAAAATCACAGCCACATAACAACTGAGAATGATTTTCCAGCTGTGTAAATGACATTTTTATATAGACTGATATAAATTTGAAAAAAGGTGGGCCGACTCTTTTCAAATTTACCCAAATTCAATCCATTTCAATCCTCTCCAGTTTTGTCCATCCATGTCCCTTCTTGGCTTCCCTGTGTTTTGTTAGAGTTCTTCTATAGTTTTCAACAGTTATTTTGATATTTTAGTTAATTCTATGACCATTCGATCAGTGCTGAAATTGCCTAAAATTGCATGACCTAGCCCCTTTAATAATGCCTCTTTGACTGATCACTCCATAGGCACTTTTTATTATTAAACAAAGACTTAAAAAGTCAGTGTTTTACACGTCCCAGTTCAAAACCGAGTGCAGGCAGTTATATTGAACAAATACCTTCATCACCAACCAGCCCTCTTTAAACCACTCCTCCCCTCCCCTCCCCTCCCCTCCCCCCCCCCCCCCAAAAAAAAAGGGAAAAATCTTTAACTAATCCAGGATTTTATTTTTGAAACTGAAATTTGAAACTAGTGACGCCATTGGAACAATTTTTTCATCTTTATCGAACAGGGATCTAAGGAAAGACAAATGCATTGAATCAAGAATAAACAAGCTGGAGATTCTTCTTCAAAGTTGGCCCAAAGTACCAGAACAAGTGTTTTTTGTCAGTACTTTAAAAGGAATGGTGAGAATTTTCTTAACATCATTTTTTTAAAACTCCTGGGTAACCAAAATGATTATGATCGTCTAAGATATTCTGGCACTTGAAAAAGTCCAGAGGAGAGAATCATGCCTTGTGCTTGGACAATGACAGGGAGAAATGGAGTCTGAAGACCATCTCAAAATTTTGAATTGGATCACCCTAGAGAAAGAGAAGCCCTAAATGTGCATCTCCATTGTAAAATGCAGGACTGGAACAAACTCCCGCAGCACATAGTTTAAGCAGAAACTTTTAAACTTTTTGAAACAAGATTTACATCTTTTCACAATTTCTAAATATGTATATACTGATACAGGGTTCGTGCTGGATTTTGTTTACAAAATTCCAGGAGTATTCAAGAACCAGAAATTGCATTTTCAAGGGATGTTTGTAAGATTTCTTTGCCATACATAGTGTTTTCTTTGCTGAAAAGACCTACCTTTATTATTCTTTCCCACGTCCTGTGAGTTAAGTGCACACACAGGCATTTAAATTTTGCATTTAATCTTACCCCAATAGTCAAATTTGGGCTCAATTTTTTAAATGTTTCTTTAACTTAGCGTGATGCAATCTCAACAATTTTCACACAAGCAAAACTTCAAGGAGTTTTCAAGCAGTTTCCCACAAAATCCTTTTTTTTCAAGGGCTTTTCAAGCGCCCTTGGAGTCCAAAATTAAATTCCAGGGCTTTTCAAGGAGTAGCACGAACGCTGTGATGGGTAATAATTTATCCATTTGTTTTATTAGATTGTTGTTTTTGTTATTTTTGGAAACGTTATGGGGTTGACCTCATGTTTGCTTTTCATGATGTACATGTACTTTCATTTCCTTTATTTTATCTATTAAGCATCATTAATCAATGATGTATTGTACAAGATGGCAAAAATCATGGTTTGTTGCAACTTCACTTGATGTCAAAGGAAACCCATCCAGTCTGTTATCACATGTATCCCGTTATTCTCACTCAACATGTCACCTGCCATTCAAAGGCTACCAGAAAAAAAAACTTTACCATCCAAACACCTTTCCTTTATCAAGATACTTGCTACCAGTAGTCCATAACAGAACACCTTTACTAAACAACTTTACTGATTTTTCAGGGCATGTCAGAACTGCAGCACCATGTCACTGAAATGCTTATGGACACCACATTATTCCCCCACTTAGCTGAAGAAATAAGCCCAAGCATTGTGTATCTCTACAGTGAGATTCTGCAATTAAGAGAAAGCAACACTATGCTGCTTTCTTGGGATCACTTTCTGCAGATCGCCTCAAATGTGGGAATGACAGATGAGAGTCTGCAAAAAGCAACTACTTTATTGGAGAGCAAGGTGTGAAAAGCTTTACTGGAGGGACAGTGTTGTATTCCAAGGTTTACTTTTTTGCCTTTACATTGCAGAAATGTTGATAGGGAGGGGGCTTTGAAGAAGGTACTTGTAGGTAGCTAAAGGAAAGGAAAAGGAAAGGAACTTTATTTAAGTGTCTAATCTTCTGGCGCTGTAGAGCACTAATCGGGACACTGTAAATTCAAATTAACAAGTTAACGCAAATCAAATAAACTTTTGGTATTGAGGAGAGGGGAAAACCGGAGTACCCGGGGAAAAACCTCTCGTTGCAGAGTAGAGAACCAACAAACTCAACCCACATATGACGCCGAATCTGGGAATTGAACCCGGGCCACATTGGTGGGAGGCAAGTGCTCTCACCACTGCGCCATCCCTGCACCCTAACCCTAACCCTAACCCTAAAACATTCACATCTTCGTTTTCTAAGTTGTTGAGTTCATTAGTTTACAAGACAATTGGCAAAAGGAGAGGGAAAAGATGTTCTTTGTAGAATAAGAATGTCGGAGGTCATGTTTCTTTATAGCTGGGGACTTAAATTTTTGGAGCAACTAGAAAAGAGCCTTTGTTATTTCTGGGTAGGGCAGTTGATGGAGTAAATATCATGGCCCCTGTAAAATGACAGACTTTAAAGAAAGCAAATGCAGGGGTGTCATGGCATCTTCCAAACTGAGTTTCAAACTGATTTGTTCTTTCAGGGTTGTATCTTAGTATTCAACGTCCCATCACATCACCAAACCCAAGGCTACTCCAAGATTGTTTGCTTGAATCCCAGTGCTCTCCTTAATTGCATAGCAGGGATTCTTTGTGAAACAGATCCCCGAGAATATGTCCCTCAGTTCATCAAGGCAGGCAAACTAGAGATGTTCTGGCCAACGGGTGCACGGCCTAATGAATGGACTTTAAGAGCAGCTGTTGATGATATTGTCAGCAAAGGGTTTGTGCGCGAGTCAGTTATACCTCTATGCTTCCAGGTAAGATGTGAAAAAATGTGACTAATGTAAGTGCTTTGGTTTAGAATGAAATGTTTAGGTGAAAGTGCACTTTGCTTTTACAGTCTGTAGGGTTAGGCCAGTTGACAGGTCCATGTACTCCACTTTGTAATCTGTAAGTGATCATTTAGATGAAACAGAACATGATTAAGTACACCAACTGGCAGGAGACAACCAATTGGCTGTTTACAAAGCAAGTTAGAGTTGAATTTGGAATCACTGTAGACATATCTAGCCAGTGTCATAATAGAATAGGATCCTGGAGCATGCGCATGAAAATCCTTTTATAAGCTTTGCATCAGTAGTAATCAATAGCTCTTGCTTGATGTTAATCTCAGTTAACCCCTGTTAACCCCTGTTAACCCCTGTAGTGGATAGCGAGATTGGCTGGTTTAAAGAAAACAGACAAATTTTCTGGAATAGGGAATCAAACCCAGGAAAGTCTTTCTTCCCACTGAGACAACCCTCTTCCTGGTTGCTTGAATTTGGAAGAAGGGAGGTTTAATAAAGAAGAAAAATGAGGCAAACAGCTTAAAAAGTTTAACTTGATCACCTATACTAGACCAAACTTTCTGTTTTATTTCAATCATTCACAATTAGATCACTGCACTCTTGGAGGAGGAAGAGTTACAGTGTGTGATTGGTTTGTTCAGAGGCCTTGGCTTTTTGGTGGAAGGTGCTCCAAAGGGAAATTATGACGTTGAGCTAATCATGTCACAGTACAAGTCTTGTTCAGTATTCAAGAGATATTACATTCCTCTTCTTTCAAAGCTGCTGACAGAGTCAGAGGTAAGAATAGTGAACATCTTGAAGTCTAGCAAGGTTGGCTCGGTTGTGAGGGCATTCATAAATGTGTTCCAATTAACAAATCAAAAGTGGTTCAGCGTTGTCTGTACTCTTATCGACAATGATAATCTTCATCACAATGGTCAAAAATGTGTTTTGTGAGGGTTATGACAAGAGTGGATACTCCAAAATAAGGTAAGACACTTTGTGACACATATACAGGTATAACATTTGGTGATGTTAAGTGGCAATACCTGACAACCTCAGTGTTAACCCGCTTGGGCAGATAAACAACACTCTGTTTAGGCAGAGAATAACTGCTGGGTGAAGCACTGATCTCAAGTGATTAAATTGGTTGGGTGACACCATAGACTTAATAAAACTTTAGGAAGTTCGTTTGGCTCTTTCTATACACAAAACTAAGTGTCTCACCTTATGTTGGAGTATCCATTCTAGTCACAATCGTTTTGCAAGTAACCTCATGGCATCGCCATGTTGGATGACACAACAGATTTCTCATGAACTTGTTATCTGCATCTCTAGAACCCAATTGCGAAGATATCATTGACATCACCTATTGTTATTAATGTGCCAACCAGAGCCTCATTGGCTGTCGAAACAAAGGGTTTTTTGTTCCTGTGATTGGCACGTGTGAATATTGTTTATAAACAGATATCGTCCCCATTTCAAACTGGGGAGCAACTTTAGAGGAGGCTGCAAATACGTGAACGAGTATTTTAGAATCAAGCAGGACTCCTAGTCACATGTGGGTTGCGTTTGTTTGTTCTCTACTCTGCTCTGAGAGGATTTTTCTCCAAGTATTCCCATTTCAACAAAAACCAGCATTAATTTGATGTGCCTTACTTTCATTTGCATTCTCCTCAATTAATAGAGCACTTTCAGCTCATAAGTAACAAATTTGATCTCCTGTGAATTATCTACTTTAGGATACAGAATTTTGGCCTAGGTCACAAACAGAGGGACACATCCAAGTCGGCTGGCGTTACAAGTTTCGTGATCGCGTGACAGTTGACAGTGTCACGCCATTGTTTATCGGTGCATGCGCAAATCTGAAGCCCTCCTGCGAGCTCTGCACATACTGGAACTCAGGTGTTATCCTAAAAATTGGTCCGGTCATTGTGCGGATGTCATCTGATGACACCACCGTAGATATGATTGGCCGATGCAAGATCACAGATGGAAGTAAGC
This sequence comes from Montipora capricornis, assembly GCF_036669925.1. NCBI lineage: Eukaryota > Metazoa > Cnidaria > Anthozoa > Scleractinia > Acroporidae > Montipora > Montipora capricornis. The sequence goes on from NC_090889.1 coordinate 26,996,035, forward strand.
AGGCCCTTATCATGACGTGGGTTGTACTGGCAAAGTACTTTTACGTCTTTGAGACGCTGTTGACGAACTACAAAGGGATTTGCCCAGAGGTAACAAATTGAATTCATCTGGCTAGTCATTGCAGGAAATAAAAGCTTGTCACTCAAATTTTTGATATAAATTAACTTTTTGTTGAAATCTAAATTAAATGAAATTACATGCTTTACGTTAAGCGTTAAAAGCTGAAAAGTCCTCATGAAAAATTATGATGGGTTTATGTCTTTTGAAAAGTAACAAACTCAGTAAGCAAAACAAGAAGTTAGTAAGCAAGTGATGTTTGAAATATTTTGTAGAAAGAAAGCTCGTCTGTTGTGGTGTTAATAGACCATTTTCGGATTCTCACGGCTGGACTGGATCTAGCATGAAATGGAGGCTAATGAGGGCAAATTCAATAGCCCTTATTCACGATAGCCGCCATGTTGGTTTTCAAATTGTCATGTAAATTAGCCATGTGTTATGCTGGGGGGCAAACATTGGAATAAAGGCAAATTGCGGAAAATCGGCTCGTCGAAATATTGACTTAACATTGCTAAAAGTAAATTTTTGAATTTAGACTTAAGTACATTTTTTAATCATTTTATATCTTTTGATTACCTCCGACATTTCGACTTTCTACTTCGTTACCTGCTCACTTTTCACTAAAAAAAACATCGAAGTAACATTCTATTTTACTACTTAGGTGATAAGCATTCAATGAACGTAAAACAAATCATCTGTGTGGCTAAGATGTTCCTTGTAACCTCTCGAACTTGCGATGTTTGCCCCCTCAGAAGTGTGTAGCTAATTTGCATGATAAAGGCAAATCCAACATGGCGGCTATCGTGAATAAGGTCTATTTCTGTGAAAAGATTTGCCCGCATTAGCCTCCATTTCATGCTAGACCCAGTCCAGCCGTGAGAATTCGAAAATGGTTTATTTTCAAACTCCGTTACCAGAGTACATGGATGAAGATTGGCGATTTGGCAAAAAGGGGGCGTGCCTTCAATGTTGAGGCCGTATTCTCATCCCTTTCAGGTGACTGTGCCAATTTTCGGCTGTAACAGACCAAAGCATAAGCCACTATACGAGCTTGTCAGTGAATACAATTCTCAAGTCAACCATCATGCAAACTACTGCTGGTTTATACCACCTGCAGGTGAGGAATTACGTTGAAATATATGACATAATAAATACATAAAATTTATGGTTAGGATGATCATTTGTCGGAAAAGTGAACTAAATGAAAGGTCTTAATTAAAAGAAAACGCATAAGATTGTATGAGTGATAGAAATAAAATATGTACTTTATCAGCAACTATTTAAAAAAGTCTTTAATTAATCTTGATCTAAGATTAAATTTAAAAGAGGACACAGACTCCAAAGTTTTTAAGTTTTGGCTAAGATTGTTCCCTGTATCCACTGCTCGAGAATAAAACGTTTTCTGTCCAGTGGTTGTTCTATACAAAGGAATATTCAGAAGCCGTTAATTCCGGGTTGGTGTTTGGGAAACCTTAATACGAGTTTTGGAGTGATTACTAAGGTAGTGCGGCGCACATCCAGTCATACACTTAAACATTAAAACAGCGTCGCGAAAGTGTAAACGTTGTTTAACAGGCAACCAGCGCAACTCTTTCAAAGTTGGCGTAATATGATCGAATTTCCTTGTACCTGTGATGATGCGCGCAGCAAAGTTTTGGACCAATTGCAATTTGGCACTATTCTTTCCTGATGTGTTAGACCATACAGATGAACAGAAAAACAGCGTACTGAATACCAAGGCATTAATGACTATTAAAAGCAGGTCGTGATTGAACTCATGCTTGACGCGGCTGATCCGACCAAGGCTCGACATACAGGATGAAACTTTTTTTTTTTTTAATATGAGTATCAAAAGTGAGGTTTGGATCCAATTAAATATATGGGAATAGAAGTTAGAAATCCTTAGGGGAACAGGGGTGGTGCAGTGGTGAGAGCACTCGCCAATGTGGCCTGGGTTCGATTCCCAGTCTCGGCGTCATTTGTGTGAGCTTGTTGGTTCTCGTCTCTGCTCCGAGAGGTTTTTCTCCGGGTACTTCGGTTTTCCCCTCTCCGCAAAAACCAATATTTGATTTGAATTGAGTTAATTTCATTAGTGTTCCCAATTAGTGCTCTAGCGCTACATCCATTGACACTTAAATAAAGTTGTTATTCCTATTCGTACGGAGATTCACATTAAAATTGTCAAATACCTGCGCAATGTTACACTTATCTTTATTATCCTTGTTGCTTCAAAATGCCGTTTTAAATCATCACTCCATGTATATTCTTATTCCGGAATAAGGTCAATCGAACGCACCCTTAGTTATGTTACAAAAAAGAAAACTCGAATCGATTTGTACAGTGGGAAGCATATTGCGCATTAATATCGAGTCTGGGTTGTAATCCCTGAAAGTTAGCACTTATTTCATGAGCATACCTGCGTAGATTACTTTGCTCATGTCAGTCAATAGCAGTCCAGTTTGCTGACAATCGTCAAGTCGCGTTAGAGCTGTGCGCCAATGTTCTTCAAGTCTCTTGAGGCCGGTTTCATAGTTATTGCGTCTCTGTAGGCAGGAGGATTATTAATCAATACCTCATAAAATGCATAATATAACTGGATTGGTTTTTATTTTGTGAATTTGACAGCTTTGCACGTTGATGAGCACCTGGAGATTCCAGGAGACTCCATCAGTTGGCTGGCTAATATCGCATGTGAGTATATTTAAGTGATAAGACAATGTGCCCATAACTTGCTTTAACATACAAGGATGGCCAAGTTATGTCCTTTTTAAAATTTAGTTTATTGGAAAGCCAAGCAAAGTT
>NC_090889.1:27006393-27036393 GCF_036669925.1 Montipora capricornis
TCCTCCGTCCAGCAGACAAAAGAAAGGTGTCGAGTTCTCTGATCTGCAGTCGCCGAAAACGGACTCGGACAATACAAGAGAGGACAAGAAAGTCGCCGAAGAAATCAGGCGCATGGCGGCGGGTGCGGTAGCTGCTGCTGTTGCGGGCGCAACGGCACAGCAAATTGCCAAATCAAAGCATTCTACACCCGCAATAAAAGCTGCTTCTGCAGCAGCCGAGGTTGCTCAGGCGGTCGCCAATGGCAACAGTGATGGTGCAGCTCAAGCAGTGTCCAAAGTTGCGAAAATCGTTGAGGAGGAAAATTCAAGAGCGAATGCTTCATCAGCACACAACGGATCAGCGACCAGGCCCCCTCCCAAGAGTGCAACTTGTGTGATCTTTTAGGCTTGTGAATTTTTTTTTACATTTTTCTACAGTGAGTTGCTGGGTACGTTGAAAACTAATGGCTTGTTGAATGCAAAGACGACTCAATCCAATTAAGATTTCTACGTTCGTAAAACTGCAAAGTGGGTTTGACAATAAGTCTCCAGTTTGCATAAGGCGAGCTTAATCTGCTTCCTGTTTTAAAAGAACGTTTAAGAAGAGTTCTTTTAGTACAAATCACGATCCCCGTTACCATTTCTTTCCGAGGCCTGCATTATGGATGTGTTTTAACTGAACTGTCCGACGAGACGCAGTCGTTGTTAGTCATCGCACAATCTACACCGTCTTCTCACGCAAAGTGCGTGGACGCTTATGAGAAAGCTTCATAAGTACTAAGATGTCGCTCAAGAAGGTTCGTAAACAACCAACGGTGAGAGGAATAATTTGCTTTATACAGTTTACAAAGACCGCTTTATGGATGAGGATGAAACTGGCATATACACCATGGGTAGAACCTAAAGACCTAAATAGCGTCAAGGGCCATACCACTGGCATTTGTAATTCGTTACCGATAATTTTATGGAGTGTTCAGAATCTTAAGTTAATGTCTCTTACAAACATGATCACCCTCTTTTCACACAAAACAGTTTATGGATTTCCTTTACCTGAATCGAGAGTACTGACCACCAAGATAAAGGCAAAGGAAATGGATAATTATGCTCGTTACATTTACTTTCTTTTGTAAAGAACTTTAACGTCAGACACGGTCAACACATCAGCTATACCCGGAACAGTAAGTAATAATAAGAAAAGCGAAAAATTAATATATTAAAATCTATTGATCATGTGTGTGTTGTTTTGTATTTAAAACTTGTGCTTCTAAAATCAGTTTCGTCAAGAGGTGGTTTTCACGTTACGTCATCGCCGCCATCTTGGTGGACGAAAACACCTCTCATTAGCTCCTTTTGTTCGTCCGCCAGCAATTGTACATCGCAGCATTTGCAAACCACCCATAGAGCGTTTTCACATGACGTCACGGCGGCCATGATGGTGTACCAAACTAATCCCCCGGGAACTGAACTCTATTTTTATGCAAATACTTTCTTTTGTTTCAGTAATCCAATATGGCTGCTGGTCACGTGAGTGAAAACGCTTTATACCAGAGATCTTTATTACGAGCAGTTACAGCCTCTGATAATTATCTTTATGAAAGTAGACTGCGAGTAGTCTCTTTTTTGCTCTAAAATCGTTGAACTTTCAAATTTGCTGAAGCTGCGTCTCGCAAATACTGTGGTCGTTGGTTAGAGCTAAAAAACACGCCTGCTGTATTTGCGACCCGCGATAAAGCCATTTTGCAAGTCCAACGTACTCGTTTGTTTCAGCAGTTTTAGAACAAAAGAGAGATTGCTCACAGTCTACTATGAAAGCGACTTTTGCCAGAATAAAAATTATCTGAAGTTTACGGCATCAAATCTTACCTTTTAAGCCTTGGTGTTCTGCATTGTTTCCAGTTCATTCATATTTTTTGATAGACATCTTTGTTTGCCTGACGATAAAAACAAAGTACTTTTCAATTTGCTCGGTGAATTTAAAAAAAGGAGACGCCGCACACACTTACCTGTTTCACGTATGACAAGGAGGAATGAACTCCAGTATTCTTCAGGGGTAACATTCGTCTATATCGATTCGTAAAGATGAAAAGACGTTTTTACAGTTCAACGTTCTTAACTAACTAGGAAAAAAGGCGGCGACCTGATTCCAAATGACGCGGAAGATACATCATTTCCGAGTTCATGTCATCCACTTTAGCTCGCTCATCAAAGCGAGCTAAAGTGGTAAGTTTTTCTTATGAAAATTAGTTTTCTTTCATATGTAAAGTAGGACTAATTGCAATCACAAAAACTTCGCTCGTAGACTCGCTTTGAAGAGGAGGCAGACATGAACTCGGATATGGCCTATTGTATTGCGATAAGCTGTGGGGCCGATTGACCTTATCAACCTAACTGCTACAAAATTGTTGTTTTTCAGTAATCCAATACAGTACCAACAGTTCACATTTCTTTTTTTTTTTAATTTGTTCTTGACATTACTGATATACAATTCTATAAATTCCACGGCGATGATTAGTGTTACTCGACGATGAGAGCAGATACCAAATTCTACGTTTTTATTCCCCTAAAATTCTAAAGGGCTGATTCGCTACAAAAAGGTTGGATGAATGGCGATTTGAGCCCTTACGCATGCAGTGCTCGAAATTAGCGGTCTTCCCAGACAACCAGAAAGTTTACCGTGGTTTCTCGAGGATAAAAACAATGGACTACGCAACCAAAAATAGAAAACGAATTAATCACAAGCAGCACCCGACTTACTTGTTGCTTTTCTATTGTGAATGTCCGATAGCGGTGTGAAGTTAATGATAATAATAATCTGCCGCAGTTGAGCATTTTCCCGTGTTTTGAATATCTGTGGCTTTTACAAAACATTGTCAGATAAGAAAATGTAAGGGACAATATTACAAACATGTAGTCAAATGCCCGGGGGGAAAGGGCGCTCTTGGAATTGACTTATACCAGAAAGCCATAAGGGTTGAAACGTGTAACGGCCCCTTGTGTGCTGGGAAACAAGCTTCTGAATATTCAATTCGCTAAGTACCATATTTGGAACAACAAGAGCGAGGGGTTTCCAAATATGGTACTTAGCACTGAAACATTCAACCAATCAGTTCGCACTGAATATTGGTATTCAACCTATCTCATCTGCTCCGTCTGAAAGAGTGCCTTTAAAACGCTCAGAAGTTTATTTTATTTAATTAAGATTAAATTTCTTCCACAAATGCAAAAATATAGCGACCCTTAACTTGTTGTGTCATTTTCAGTAAAATATACCAAGGAAATACTACAGACCTTGAAGCTTTCCTTTATCTGAAATGATACAAAATTACGACGGATTCTTCCATTACTTTTACTTAAAAATATATCGATAACCTTTTAAAGGCCATGTTTTCTTGAGTATTTACGGTTTAACTGCAAGAGGCCATTTACCGAGATAAGCCCGGAATGTCCTCTGAAAAACCCGCGTAACTAGCGACTTGAACTTTTCTGACGAATGCCTTACTGTACACTAGAAATGGAGCACGTACAGGTAAAGAAGAACTAAATTCTAATTCGTGAAGCTGAAATAAGACTTTCACAAAATCCCATCATCAGAGAGCCTGGCCTTCTGTGTTGCCCACCTCACCCTTGCGACGCGATGACTTCAACATTTACTTGGCGTGTCCTCAGCTGAAGCCTTGGTTTGGACCCAAAGAATATGACTGAAGAAAGAAAAAAAAACGCAAAGAGCCGGATAAAGTTGTGGATTTCATTTAGAGATGATCATGACATTACAGAAAAGCAATAAATATGTTTTTATAAGAGAAAATGAGGGGACAGAGAGGGAGGCCCTTGGGATATGTCATATCCAAGAAAGTTATTTTTAGACGAGCGGAAGTCTTTGTTCTAGCGGAAGTCTGTCTTCAGAGACGTCCGCATGCATTTTGAAAAGACATACGAATTTAAATATTCATCAGCCTTCCACGTGCGCCGCCATTTTCTCTTTTCACTAAGAACCTGAGAGCGAGGCAAGACTGCGAGCCAACGTCTCGGAAGAACAAAGACTTCCGCTCGTCTAAAAATAACTTTCGTGAACAAGACATGTCCCGGCCAACGCCCTGAGCCTCCCTCTTTGTCCCCTCATTTTCTCTTGGTTTTTATTGTTTTCTTTGGCGTTTGCTGATAATACATGTACCTTATTATTCAAGATGAATACTTGACTTAATTTCCAAGGGGCAGGCGGTCTGTTCGGTGATAAGGAGGCAGGGATTTGTGAAAGGCTGCTTTGTGTTTGGCGGTCCAGAATTTAACAAACAGCCTCGCTACGTTCATGCCCTACCTACGCGAAAGCGTATAAACATAGTATTTTCCTTTGTACTACCTTTTACATGCAAACGACAACTTCAACTTCGAGTGAAATTTCGACCGTGAGTACAGGCATTTTTGAGCAAAATAGATGGTTTTCGCCTGACGTCACAGTAGATGTGTTGGTACAAAGAACAATAGAGAAAAATGTCTCTTAGGAATTTGACTCTTATTATAAGAATAAGCCATAATTTGCTCTTCAGTTTTGTGCGCCAACATGGCCGTCACATCACGTGATTGAAAACCGTCTGCCGGCCCACAAGCCTATGCTCGTACTGTGTAGAACGGCATTAGAAGTCATACTCCAATGATAAGTTCCCTTATTACGTCTATACTCAATGGAATATCCAATGCATAAATGGGTTATAAAGTGCAATACGGAAGTTGCTATGGAAACAACCGTGGAATAATTTTGTTGCGCATCTAATAAATGAAAATCGTATGAAAGCGAATGCATTTCGTGATTTATTGTCACTAGACGTTTTGAAACTTCTGAAAACATCATTCCTGCCCATAAATCACGAAATGCATTCGCGTTCATACGATTTCCTATACTAATACCTGTATAGTAATATAATTACAAGAATCACTTCTTACTCTAGCCGTGCCTGACGTGACTTCGTCGAAACACTTGTCACACACTCTCACGGGTTTCTTGCTGGATGTGATGTGCGCATTTCTTGAAGTACAATCACCGCAGTAGATTAATCTGTGTAAGAGACAACAAAAATGGGTCAAAGTGTTCCCGCAACTGTCAATAGGGACCTTTAGATTCTACGACGAGGACGAGAACAAGCACGAGTTTTGACTGCCCGTTTTTAGCGAAAATACTACGGAAATTTATAACCCGTACGCCTAAAGTGCCCCTGTGATCAAAAAAACCACTTCCTTTTTTCCTTCAGATTTTGAAAGTGTGTTTGCTTAACACCTGACGGGCAAAATTTTGAGCTTTGATTTTTATCCAAAGGCCGTTTACTTTGAGAGTAAGTTTTGGATTTCACGGTCCGCCATTACTCACGTTCAAAACTGACCGATTGGACCTCAGACGGTTGGATCCAGGGGAAAGTGACGTCAGAGGCTCACTAGCTTAAAATTTCAGCGTGTGAACGCAGCTTATTATATATGCAAAGCGTGAGTTTAAAAGTCTGAAAGCCCAAAACCCCCGTGCTGCATATTAATTATGCGGCGTACACACGTATTTCATTCTTAAACTTGTGAGCCTATGACGTCATTTTCTCCTCGATCCAGCTCTCTCAAGAACATAATGTTAGTAATGGCGGACCATTAAATAGGAAAATTACAGTTAAAATAAAGAAGTGTCTTTTTGAAATCAAGGCTTAAAACGTGGGTCACTTAGTGTTTTGTTAACATAGTTTTGAAATCCAAAGAAAAATATGAATTGATTTTTTGGTCACAGGGGCACTTTAATCTTACTCTTTGTTAGCAGTATAGGTTGCTCAGTTATTCTTATTGCTGGTAACTGAGCCTTTTTGCTCATCAAAAAAGCCAAAACTGCTACCGTGTTGTTGACTAGTTTTGATTCGACAACATTTTTGCAAAACCTCGTACTAAAATGACGACGGCATCAAGTTTTTCCCGCCAAGATGACGCTGGTTTGCGCGCGCTCAATGTTGTCTTATGAGAAAATCTCGTACTCGTAGTCGTTCTCGTCCTAGAATCTAAAGCTCTCTATTAGGTCCTGCACAACATCTAGCGGACATCAATTAAAGACCGTTACAAAAAAGGGAAGCAAATACATTCATAGCCTGGGTAGCTGGTGGTATCGTTGGCGCGAGAGGCAAATGCCGTGCAAAGATTCACGGCGGCGGGAGGATGTGTTACATTCAAGGTACGTCACGCTTGACCAGTTGTTTTGAAATTTGAACCGAGTATTCAAATCTGCGCACCAGTTTTGAACTTTGCTCTAGAGATTCTGAATTCTCGTGAAATATTTTCTTAATAAAGGATGTTTGTAAAGTGAACACTCTTTCAAGCGTTTGATGAATTATTGTTCAGTCATTGTGCATTTCTCGTGGCAACTTTCAGGAAAACCTTCAAGATTCCATGTTAATTTCAGGCTTGTAGATACTGGTCACGCGCGATATAGCTTGACTGTAAGCAAAGCTCGCGGATTTAGTGTTTTGGAGACCAAACAAGTCCAGGTTTAAGTTGCGCGCAAGTTTTCATGTAATCATCTGAATCTCTATATAGATCACTTTCATAAATGGCGACCAACTTTACATTCTTTTGTATTTATGTTAATTAGACCTACTGGCCTCGTTTTGAAAGAAATATTTTTTTGAAATTTGCTCGTCATAGCGAGGTTAGTAGGGCTTATTAGCATTAAAACAAAAGAATATTTTATTTGGCCGCCATTATGAAAGAGGTCTATAGAGTTACAATTAACAACAAACAAAGAAGTGAAATATAATTACCCGCAATTTCGACAGTGGTGCTGAAAAAAAAGAACACATGGGAAAATTAATAATATCAGGCTAGAAATAAAGTCCAATGTTTGGGGACGTGTGCACTCAGTGCTGTGTCTCTAAAACTGAATGGTAGTTAGTCCTATGCTCTTCCAACAGGTCAGGGGTGTTAAACACGAAGACGCACTATAAAAGGCGTGGTGCCTTAGTAACATGCAAATGATTTATCAATCAACCGTTGACGCAACCAAGCTCTGTGATAATTTTGTGCAATAAAAAAGCCCCTTATGGCAATGTGTCCGTAATATGTCATAAAATGTTATCTGTCGTTCTTTTTTTTCATCCCCAGTCCCTTTTTCTCACGCTAGAAAATATCTTTTAGGGCTTCCGTCTCTGTGCTGCACTTTGTTGATTACCATCGTGGATAATTAATCAGTCGTGCTTGAATAAATTCTAAGGAAGTGTCAGCATTGTGATGTCACTTAAAGTCCCATGGCTTACACCCTGAATGCACTGCGCCCCGCGCATGAATTTCGTGTGACATGAAACCAGAGAAATTGGCGCGACAAAATAGTCAGCCAATTGGAACGCGCTACTCAACAATCGCGCCACTTTCAAAACAATAACAAACGATTGCGTTGCATCAGGGGTGGAAATGGGCCTTTAAATGGTTCCATTAATGATATCAAGTAAAAGAATGCGACAAATAACAAGAAGATTCATAACCAACCTTTCTAATGGAAAGCGAGAATAGTTTTTCACACCCATTACAAGCTGTCACGTCAGTATCGCTTTCCCATCTCCGTGCGTTCTTTTGAGTATTTAGAATCTGAAATAAAAATAAATATATTCAATGCACCCTGTCATTCACCCGGGTAGGGTCGTACCACTTGCTGAAAACTATATTCATTGGCTGTATAGTGACGTACTTCCTATTGTTTCTGTGCTTAATCCGTTGTTCTTTGTTTTTTCTATCGTTCTCTTTCGCCCATCCTGAAGCCCGTTCTATGAGGTACGACACGACCCTGTCATTCGGATATCTGTTGATTGACCACCCGCCTGGCTGACAGACCAACCAGACCAGACTGAACAAGTAAATGGCTGGCTGGCTGACTGTCCAGTGCTCAAAATTAAAAAACAAAGCCGGGCAACTAAACCCGTAAATTTGGCTGCCCTGATAAATGCTTAGTTGCCCATTAGGAAACCTGCACCCCGTTTTGAGATGCAGTCACATGGCGTTGGAGCATGAGTATCCCATAGTTTTAAGTGTGCGCTTGTTGTTGTTTTTTTTTAAGTCTGAATCTCCATCGCCCGCTACATGTTTGAGACAATGTCTCTTGAATTTTCCTACCTGACAATGTTTTCAAGTGAAGCTATGATCCTCGCAGTTATGAACGCATTTTTTGCAATTGCGTAGAGAAGCCTGAAAAATTCAGGACTTGAACGGGGTTTGAACCCGTGACCTCGCGATACCGTTGCGACGCTTTAACCATCTGAGTTATGAAGTATGTCACAGGTTCAAACCCCCTTCACAACTCAGTTGGTTAGAGCGTCGCACCGGTATCGCGAGGTCACGGGTTCAAACCCCGTTCAAGTCCTGAATTTTTCATAACTGCGAGGATCATAGCTTCACTTGATTTCATATCCGCAGTTCATATATGATCCATTTCACATATCATTTCATCACTGAAAATGTTTTGTAAAATCCACAGATATTCAAAACACGGGAAAACGCTCAACTGCGGCAAATTAATTATTGTTATAATAAAGTTTCTATATAACGCGCGCTCTCATTGGTTTAAACAGCGTGCTTTATGAGAGTACAAAGCACGGAACAAACGAAAGCCCACGCTATCATTCGCAGAAATGGCAGATGAATTTCCGAATTTTACCTTGGGTATTATTGAAGCTGTCAGTTAAAGGCTTGCTCAGATATTCTGTCAAGTGCTTTGGATGGAAGACCTCAACCGTCGCCCGGTCCAGCAGTTCTTTCAAGCTCAGAAAGTCCTCACGCTGGAGTTCTTCATTTACAAAATTCCCAACAGGTTTTCAGATTCCAGCCGCAAGCAATGAAGAGTTTGTTTTCCAGTTGTCATGTCGGAAACGTGCAGGTTTTCATGGGCAACAATTCGGCCGGTTTTCACTGAACTTAATCATTTAGATCCTCTTTTTTGCTGTTTTTTACGGACTGAAACCGAACATTGAGGCACTTGTTTTTCCATAAATTCTAATTTTGTGTGATTTTCCAGTTGATTGATGTTTTGACAAGCCTTTGTTTCATTAACCAATCAAATAATCTTAAACATTCTTACAAGCGCGCTGATTGGTCCAAAGTAGCGTGCTTTATCAGAGTATAAAGCACTGTGCTGACGACATCTCAGTTCGCCACAAGCAGCGCGCGCTTTGAAAATAAAGTAGAATTTTTGAAGAAAATTACTTGTTTTTTATCATAAAACAAATAAAGAAGCCTTGACTGTGCTCTGTTCTGTTGTAAAGCACTTAGGAAGCGGCTAGAGCACTCAAGAAGTAGGGAGAAACACTCGCCTATCGGCTCGTGTTTCCCCCTACACTTCTTTCGTGCTCTAGCCGTTTCCTGCGTGCTTTACAACAGAACAGAGCACAGTCAAGGCTTCTTTATTTGTTAATTAATTTCACACTACTATCGCACACTGTCAATAGAAAGCCGACCAGCTTATGTAATTCCTTTCCCTATTTTTGACCGGGTTGTGCGTTGTTTTTGCTTCGGGCAACCAACTTTACCAAGAACTAGTCGCCCGGTAAACTTTCTGGTCATCTGGGACGACAGCTAATTTCGAGCACTGCTGACTGACCGATTGAGTGACTAACAGGCTAATTGGATGCCGACTAACTGACTGAGTCACTGTCCAGATTTGTGAACCGGAAAGGATGGAAGGATGGATCACTGAATGAATGGTTAATCGCCTAAGTGACTGGCTAATGAACTAAATGACCGACTGACAGACGTAATCCCCGAACTGAAGTAACAGCTGAAACTGCTTTGCTGCCTGATGGGTCAGCTAATGGGCCATCTTCGATATATTAATTCAACTTGAAAGAGAGGTTTAGAGGACAAAGACAAAGGAAAGTGGATGATATAACTATATTTTTCACATTCATTCCAACTTGTTTCTATTCTTAGGTTTCACTCACGTAATCAACAGCCATGTTTTCATCGAAAACAAAAGAAAACGTTAGCATAACAGTGGAGTTCAATTCCCGGAGGATTGGATCGGGACACCAACAAGGCCGCCGTTTCATTGTTCGGGAAGACCAACATGGCGACCGTGACGTCATGTAAAACCCAAGAATTGTTTTTGTCCTCTATGCCTCGCTATCAAGCCGAATATGGATAAAGGGGTTTTCTAAAGAAAATCTGGTGCTGCGTTGGTGGGGAAGTGAAACAAACAAATGGATTTATCAACTCGGTTGATATTGTAAATTGACCACGGTAAAGAAATTCAAAAGCTGATGCTTCGATCGTTAGCCCTTCGTCAGACAGTGAGACCCAATACAACATCATGTTATTGCGCATACAATTTGAGCATCTTGAGATACTCGGGTTTCCTATGGGTGGTGCTTACTAATACAGGGATACTTTTGCAAGGTTTAAAACTATGCGAAGAAAGCAGAACTTAGCAAGTGCTCTTGGTATCCAAAAAGAAAATTGGGGGTAACCGTGCATTTTTCAGAGATAATTAACCTTCAATTTGGAAAAGAACGCCATACATTTCTTTGCCAAAAGAATATTGTTGATCAATTATTTTTGGAAAATGCGGGCACACTATACTCCTACCTTTTTTTATTTTTGGATTTCATAACACTTGTTAAGATCTGCTTTTCCCACATATTCATAAACCGCGCAAAAATACATTTGAATTAGTAGGCACCGTCCTTAATGAAGGAGAAACATGCTGGTGTTCATGAGGCAGAAATCTTACCTGTAGCGACTGGTTTTCTTGTGTTAATTCCATCATGGCGGCTTGTGCATTTTCCATTTTCTTTTTGAGATCAGCATTCTCTTTTTTCTGCTTTTCTAAAGCCTCGTCTCCTGCCACACATCTTATCAACAATGAAAACAAAATTAAATTCAGATATGAATGCAAGGTCTCATGCTTCAATTTTTGAATATTCTTGTCAAAAAGAAGCTTCCTAGTCGCTGCTTTTCACATGACGTCATGACAGCCTTTTTGGTGTCCAGACTCCAGCTCCATTTGTATGGAAACACCTTTCCTTGTTTCGGTAAACAACTTGGCAGCTGATCACACGAGACATCCAACCTAGCAACAATAGACTTTTTTACCGATACAGCGGCCATTTTGAATTCCATTGTTTCAAATAGCTATTATGGGATTCTCAGGGGGGGGGGGGGGCAATTAGTATGGATTTGCCCCCTGAAAATCACGTAACAGGTATTTGAAACAATGAAATTCAAAGTGGCCGCCGTGTCGGTCAAGGTTGTGACTAGAATGCATACTCCAAAATGAGGTGACAATCATAATAATTTATTACTTATAGTGCGCCTGTTACATTGAGAGATGCTCACAGGCGAGGCATTTAGGTTTGAATATATAAAGTACCAAACGATCTTACTAAAGTTTTACTAAGTTTAAATATGGCGTCACCAGAACAATTTACGGTTAGGGTTAGGGTTAGACCTAATTTAGACCTAATCACAAGAGATCAGTGCCTAACCCAGCAGCCTAAACAGAGTTAACAGTGAGGTTGCCACTTAACGTCACCAAATGTTAAACTTGTATGTGTCACGAATTGTCTCACCTTATTTTGGAGTATCCATTTTAGTCATAACCATCGGTAAAAAGGTCTATTGGTTACGTCATCGCTGCCATTAGAATCTTGGGTTTGTACATTACACTATTGTTATCTGTGTCTCTTGAGAACCACCCTTTGATAGATTGCTCAAGGGCTCTTCAAACTGGAAACTTTCCCCCTTAAAATATTGGGGAAATAAGATGATTTTATCTTGCCAGAGTGTTACTGCAAATCACTTTAACGAGAACCAGGAAATCACGAGTAACCTTCACAACTAAATTGATAGTCAAATGACAAACCTCTCTAGCAGTTTTCTCCTTTCGTCCAAATTATTTTGAATAGTTGCTTCCAAAACTAAAGGAAACAAGTATTAAACACAAAATTCTAATTAATAATGATTTTGGGAAACATGCATAGACATATAAAAACCAGCGATAAAAAGTTAAACTTCCGACGTTTTGGCGACCTCATGACACCATTATCAAGGAGTTGGAAATGAATACGCGAGTTCATAACAGATATAAAATACTCCAAATTTGCATAAGTGAAAAAGAGCTAGACAAAGACTTTAGCAAGGATTGAATCTGTATTTTATATCTGCTATGAACTCACATATTCATTTCATGAGGTCGCCGAAACGTCGGAAGTTTAACTTTTCATCGCTAGATTTTACACACCTACAATTAAACACGATGACGAATACACTATATGTTGAAACTATTTACTAGCGGTCACTCACCGGTCATCTCTCCTTTCAAATCATCATTTCGTTTCTCGGCCTCAGTAAGCTTCTCTTCAGTCGCCCTCGTCTCTTGTTGGAGTTTTTCTGCTTCAGCTCTTGCAGCACTAAGGTTTTCTGTCAAAGACGAAATCTGAATATTGAGTCTGGCTTCAGTTTGCTCCTTGATCTTCTTGAGTTCTTCATGCTCTTGTGTTTCATTTGCCTGAAAACAGAGTATAATGAAAGCCCATGCATAATTGTTAAATCCGCCGAAACTATTGATCATTGGAAAGCAATTCTAATAACATTTTTATATTTCTTCGCGTGCAACCCTAAAACGAGACCTTCTCGGCTACATGTGATGGCGTTTTGCTCAGAACACTCCAAGTGAGAAAAAAAATCCGAAATTTACACCCCTATGCGAGGTTAGTACAGTAGCAAAAAATAAGTTAAGTTGAGTTAAGTGGTGATAACTAGCAAAAGTGACAAGGAAATACTTCTCAAAGAAACCAGACAGGACAGAAGGATTTAGATGAGAAAGGCAGAGAGGGCTGTATGCTTTTCTTTTTTAAGGGTAACGTTAGCTCACAATAAAGAGTAACCTCTTTGCAGAGATCATAGGTTCGGTTCACATTGAAGCTCCCTAAAATTTTCAGGTGTCTATGAGAGACAAATTGTCCAGATAAGTAAGAGGATTACTTCTGTCTTTCGTCTACACAAACCCGCACTTCAAATATGCTTTCCTTTCATACAATAAGGAGTTGAACCAAGAGACGAGCCGCCAAAAAAGAAAAAGTTTACCAAGAGGAAACTTCAAGTCCCTAAAGAATCTTTTCTCCTCTTCTGCCGTGATTCGTTCTTCTGTTGAATATTGCGCGCGCTCAAAACATCCTCTTCCGTTGAAAATGGCGCGCATCCTCTTCCGTTGAAAATGGAGAGCGGTCGAAATATAAGGGCTTGGTAACTAGTCACCCTGACCCTAACCTTCAACGGAAGAGGATGTTTTGAGCGCGCGCTATTTTCAACGGAAGAGCCTGCTTGCAGGCTATGACTCTGTAGTAACTTCATTTAACAGTTTTCAATCCCACACTCGAGGAGTTTGATCAGTTCTCACCAGTTTTGTTTGAACCGCCGCTGTCTCCTCTTTAAGCAGTAACTGAACTCGTTTGGATACTTCTTTGGTTTCTTCATGATCATCTAAAGCCTTTAAGAATGATACGAAAAACCTGTTATTGGTTCAGGCAGAAGCACGTGACCTTGAGGCGTGTAACTTGCAACTCTCTTTCTTGAAACAAAGCTGGCGATTTTAAGACACCAATTTTATGCCCAAATATGGACAAAAATAAGGTCGAAGCTGCACGCGCGGGAAAATGCTCGAGCTACGTTACATCCAAGTAAGGAAATTTTAAACTCCAAAAACCCCAGCTCTGAACCACAGTTAAACGCTTCAATGCAAGGCCATGAGCTTCTGGTTCAGGCAAACGGCAAGTCGCAGTAAACATACAAAATCTCTCATTTGGTCATCTTGCAACACCAGAAGGTAGCTCTTCCACAAGGGAGGTTAAAATATCCAGTGACTTACTCTATTTTTACCTACCTTTTTTAGATCTTTTTCACTGTTCTGCAAGTTATTTTCTAGCTCAAGCTTTTGCTTAATTAGAAGTTGCTGCTTTTCTTGAGCCTCTTGAAGCACCTACCAAAAAGAAGAGAAACCTTTGCCTCTAAATTTTCTTTAATTTGAGTCAATGTAGTTGGTTGATCATAAAACGGTACCTTTGCTTTTGCTTCCTCTTCTGCAGTAAGTTTTTTTTCTAGTTCTCCGATTCTTGTTTGCAATGAAATTCTAACATGAAAGAAAACATTTCTGTTCAGTCATAAATTTCACTTGACAGTTTTAATTGGAATTTTATGGTATATACTAACGTCTGCACTAAAAATTTGTAAAAGGTAAAGGTCAAGTGACTTTGTTTAACATCGGTAGTTCCTTCAGCTACGAGGCTGGTATCAACGGACGCCGACGGTGCGCCCTTTACCCCCCCCCCCCCCTCCCCCTCCCTCCCTCCCTCTGTCAGTGCTCTTTATTACGGGTATTGAAAGCTATAGCTACACGGATCAGGGGAAAGTCGAAACAGATGTTGAAGTCACCGAACCTCTTGCTCCGTAAGCCGCGCACTAACCAAATTAGCTACGCCTGCTCCTAACGCAAAAATTAACTTCAAAATAATCGTAAAGTAAATATAAAATATTATTTTTAAAAAATTAAAAGATTAAAACTGAACTACAAATCTATCATCTTTATACAGTAATATTACAAAAAAAAAATGAATACACCAAATAAAACTAAACTTATGTGGCCCGGGTTCGACTCCCAGACTGGGCGTCATGTCACGGTGGGTTGAGCTTGTTGGTTCTCTACTCTGCACCGAGAGGTTTTTCTCCGGCTACTCCGGTTTCACCTCTCCTCAAATGATTTGTTGATTTCAGTTTGCAGTGTCCAATTAGTGTTCAATTACTGCTCCAGCGCTAGAAGACGAGACACTTAAAGTTCCTTTCTTTTTTACCCTTTTTATATCTTCAGCTATGATGAAGAAGGTGATAAATGTTCAACCAAATTAGATTCAATGAAAGCATGTATTTTCCTTCAATGGTGACTCAGAGATACTTGGAAAAAATCCAAGTGCTCCTTGGCACGAGTCAAACCTCCAACCTTCAAATGTTAGGATGTTCTCCTATAGGAGACTTGTGGGAACTACAATCCTGGACAAAATTTCTGGGGGCACCTTACACAAATGAGCACAAAAATCGCTTCAATTAAACATTTACCTTATTCAAAAACATAAAACAAACAGCGGCTACGAACATAATGATAAAACGCATTTTACTTTGCACTTGACGTTTCGTATGCTACAACATACATCTTCAGAAGTAACGGTATTTTAGAGTAACCTCTCAAGTGCCCCTCCCCAAGCAATTTTGAAACAAACTGCAGAATTTCACACTGTTTCCCGGATTCCAATCAACATTGAAAAGGGCGTTTGGGGGACTCTATGACAGATGGTCTTAACATATGTTCATTTCAAACCCTTTTAGCTCAAGTGTCTCAAGTCCAGGATTGTAGGCCATGAAACCACCGCAGGTTTACGTGAACCTTGTTTAATGGCTGTAAAGTATCGGCATCAATAATTAACTTTTCCTTATCGAACGTCACGCACGCATGTGCAAGTTACTGTATTACATTAGTTTTCCATGTGTATCGGCGGTCACATAGAGATCCACGCGTTTTGGGCACAGAGATTAGGACAGATTTCAGACCGCTTTTTAATAGTCAGGAAAGAGGTATGATTTACACTTCGTTGGTTTTATGTTCGTTTTTGAATGCTTTGCAGATAATAAGTTATATTTCGTAGTTTTTTTGTTTAGATATCATTGCTTTATCGCTATTTAGGCTTTCGCATAGAGCGCACTGTCGTACATTTGAAACCAGGCAGCTTACAGGCATGCTGCTAAAATATGGGTAGATTCTAGAATGCCCGTCAACTTAATTTGCACCTGCTATATTTGTAAATCCTTTCTTAAGTTTATTGATCCATTTCCGATCTCTGACTGTTTCTGATTTTACGTGCTTCAAGGGATATTAAAGAATTTCACCACTACCACTGGTATTGATTTTTTATTAAGGGAGAGCGTTGTTCCTTGGTGCTCAGTGCGACCTTTTCCGACCGTAGTAAGTCACCAAAGAAGAAAATAGAATGCCCCCTCTCTAAAGCAATTCAGTAATGTTCGGATACCGCGGTCGCAGTCCCGTAGTGAATTACGTGTTTGTAGGCAGTCCCGTGGTGTGACTAAGTGTTTGTGGAAAGTCCTGTCTCGTAGTGTGACTAAATCACTGAAACGAGCGCTTAGGATTAATCAGGAAACGCGTGCTATTTCGAAAAGAGCGTAGTTAACAGAACCGTAAAATGAAAGCTAGAACGAAGCAATGTTGTTGACGCCACATTTAAAGAACGAGGTATATAAATGCACAGTAATTTGTCATTTTTATTCTAGCGAAAACCATATGCAAAGCGGGTAATCACTGAAACGAGCGTGTCAGAGCGCGACGCAAGGCGATTTTGTGACAAAAGACCACGAAGCATTGCAACTGTAGGACTGCAGGACTGCGGTGTCAGTCATTGAATTTATAAATTCTATCTGGCACTGGGGAACTGCGGTGCCAGGTTTTTAAGTTGAAGGTAAGTGAGGGGGTATTCTAGAATCAAGCCGAGGAGCAATTTCAGAATACGCCCCCGCTAAAGCACCTCAGTAATGCTATACATCCCTCTGATACCTTAAGCTACATGTTCTAGCTTTTCTGTACGTACCTTAGTCCATTGAAAGCTTCTCTCTGATTCTCTAATTCTTGTTCAAGAGAACTCTATACCAAAGAACAAAAAAAAGGCAGCAGGGAAGGATCAATGAACCAAATTATAGAACAAAGCCATTGGGAAAAAATGTTGCACTCTAAGGGAGAAGAGCAATGGACTACGTTCACTAATTTAAAAAGGTTAGATTTCAGTCACATCAACACCACCAATACCACTACCACTACCACAACATCAGAGTCATGCTGAGCATCAAACACCTTGGCCATGTGAGAAATGCATAGATATACAGTCTGACAAATAAACAGCCTCCAATGAACAAAGTGAGGCAGCAACAGCTACGTTTTCTTGCACACTCCCTCAGAATGGCAACATACGAGCCATGTAGGAGATACAGCTGTATGCACTCTGCACTCCACCACATGGAAAAAGCACCCAGGCCGGCAGAAAACCAGCTATCTGACCTATGTGTACAGACTGCTGGAGGACTTGGAGGGTGATTTGCCTAGAGGCAATTGCTACTATGGCGGCCCATCGAAATTCCTGGATACGGCTTGTGGTCGATTGCAACGCAGCCGTCTGATGATAATGCTTGAAGAAACATACCTTTTCTTTCTTGTTTTTCTCTAACTGCTCTCGTTCGGCCTTCACTTCACTATCAAGATTAAAAACTTGTGTTTCTAATAAATTCTTTGCCTAAAAAGGACAGATAAAAGGGCTATTACCTATGGGAAATTTTCATTTCTTTACTTTAATCCTGATACTTCTAAGAGCTATAATTAGTTTTACAAAATGAAGATCTAAAAATACTTTCTTCATTAAGTTGTTCCACTGTCTGCCTCAGATTGCCTTCGGTTTCTTCTGCTTGTCTTTTAGAAAGAGCCAGTTCCTCTTCTCCGGCCGTGACCTGGCTTTCAAGGTCCTGAATATAAACAAAATAATTATGATCTCCTTTGATAAACTACTAATCCAACAAGCCCTATCATTATCATTGTTTGTTTGCTATTTATTTGTTCGAGCAGGTTGAAGTATTGACAGCTATACAGCTGATGCGCACCTGCTATACCCACCCACCCATACACTCATGAAGGACAACCACAACACCAGGAACTTCATCCCCTACACTTCTCGAATAGTGTGTGGTTTCTTTAAGGGAACTTATGAACATCAAAGATATGTGTGAGACGGGGCCTACAGTTTACAGTCCTTATTCAAGAAGACTTGAAAGTCTAACCATTTGCGGATGTTATTACAAAGGCAGCACTTTCTCCTCAGTTATTTAAAGCCCCGGGGTGTTGGTCCGGCCGGAGTCGAACTCACGACCTCCCGCATGGCAACCCTGTGCATGGTCCACCAGTGGCCGAAGAGCAGACGACTGTAAATAATAATTATTGTTTCAAACTTGCTAAGGCTTTGAACAGTGGACAAGATGTCATCCTCTAAGAAAATATTTTTGGGTTGATCCATTTCTGGACTAGACAGAAGAGGGATCCTGGTAGTCTCACCGATGATCATCTGCCATGCCAGGACTTATAATGTTTTTTTTCATTTGTAAACTATATGAACACTAATATAATGCTAAGGAGAAGCTTACTCTGCCATCTTTATCAACAGTGATAACTTATGGTGAAAGATCCTTGTTGAGAAAGCAGTTTGCAATTACTGGAAGGACTCTTCATTGGGTGCCAGATTTTCAGGTTTTTCACAATAAAATAAAATCATCCATCAAGAAAATTTTACAAACCTCCCATTTGTTTAGTGTGGAAATTAAGTTATGTGAAGATAAAAAACCAAAAGATAAGATGTCGAATAACAGCAATAATGCTGAGTAAACATGTTTCAACTACAGATACAACACACAATAAACTACAATGTGAACGTTTCACTGGTGCTAAGGTATTCATATCCTTGCACACATCCACACATCTCAAGAGTGTGTGTGTTGTCGGTCAAATCCGTTCTCAGGTTGAATCCGTTTTTACCAAGGTTAAATTGGTGATCCTCATTTGATTAAAGCAGCTATCAACCCCACAAAAATGACTGTAAACACCTTTACCTTCCCTCAAGCACTGTCTTACCCTTCTCAACACATCTTCATGTTTTAGATCATCCTATCAGTTTCTGTATTCATACACTTGTCAACATTACAACATGGCAAGGGATCAAAGAACTGTACTATGCATTTACCGGTTCTCGAACTCTGGCCCTCCAGATCTATAGTCCTGTGTCTTCACCACTACACTACAATGACGAACATGCTCAACACACCAGACTTCTCATTATTATTTATTTTCCTATCATAAGTCAATTGATATCCACGTATAATAACCAAAACTGATCCTAACCTGACCCTAATTTTTTCTCTAGGCTTAATTTAGGTTCCAAGAAAGTTTCTCCCATTCATCTGAGTACGTATTCAACCTACAGTAGGTAAAATGAAGATCACCAATTTAACTTGGGTAAAAGCGGATTCAACCTGAAAACGGATTTTACCAGCAACAGATGTTCCTCCAACCTCTGGGATTAGCCTTACAAACAAAGCCTATAACACTTTTTTCACCTTGATATCACCTTGAGCATCCTTAAGATCTTTCTCAAGACGACTTATGTTTTCTTGCTCCTCCTATCAACAGAAAACAGGAAACGTTCACCTTAGTTTAGAGGGATGCACATATACAGTGGGAGGCATGGTGGCCTCATGGTCAGTGTGCTTGACTCCGGATCGAGTGGTCCGGGTTCGGGTCCTGGCCGGGGACATTGTGTTGTGTTCTTGGGCAAGACACTTTACTCTCACAGTGCCTCTCTCCACCCAGGAGTATAAATGGGTGCCGGTGAATCTAATGCTGGGAGTAACCCTGCGATGGACTGGCATCCCATCCAGGGGGGAGTAGAAATACTCCTAGTCACTTCATGTTACAGAAACCGGAGATAAGCGCCCGAGTGATGGGCCCTCTAGGCTTGTAGCAGACTTTACCTTTACCTTACACACATATACATGTGAGAGGATACACTATTGTAAATGACGACATTCCAGAATTATCTTAGAGGTAACAGGTCAGACAAAGGGAGACAGAAATGTAGTTACCTTGGAAGCGACCTGAAGTTTACAAAGTTGTGCTTCATAGTTTTTACAACTCTCACA
Organism: Montipora capricornis; assembly: GCF_036669925.1. Classification (NCBI taxonomy): domain Eukaryota; kingdom Metazoa; phylum Cnidaria; class Anthozoa; order Scleractinia; family Acroporidae; genus Montipora; species Montipora capricornis. Next base: position 27,026,155 of record NC_090889.1, read on the forward strand.
TTGCTTTTTAAGTTCTTCCTCAAGAACCTGTGAAGAGACAACTCGATTATGTACCATACTAAAAGTGTTCTACAGGAAATAACACAGGAAGTACTGCCCAAAGTTTGAACCACATTGTACAAATAACATACACCACTGGTAATCACTTCTCAGGACAATGGAATGTCATTGAAGTGCTTTGATTGATTACTCTTCTGTTTCATGCAGACTCAAAAATCAGAATCTCAATGTAAAGGATCACTCAGTAGTTTCATACTTCAATTTTTCTTTGCATTTCATTCATTCTTCCATCCTTTTGTTCCAGTGAAGTTTTCATCACACCAGCAATCTTTTCCTGCTCCTCTATCTTTAAAATAGGTGCAAAAGAATTATCATTAGATGTACACTTTTGGAAATAAATGTTACAATTTCTCTAAAATATTGAAGGACCGCAGCCAGGGTGAAACATAGTTGAAACTGAAAAAACGATCTCTGGCTAAAATGATTGAAAACTACAAGCTTTCGACTGCCTGAACTGCAGTCTTCGACGGGTAAAATGAATGATAAGAAAGCGATGAGAAAATTTGAATAAAAAGCGTGACTTGAAAAATAATAAAAATGTAAATGGTTATGAATGTTTGTTAAAAAGAATGTTGTATTGCAACACCAACCTGTTCTTTAAGTTTTCCTTCCTTGCTGCTGTAACCTGTTTCCAAGGCGGTAATGCGTTCTTGGTGAGCCTGTTTGAAACAGATGACAAACTATTAACAATAAGATTATTTACCAGTGATAGATTAAATGCATCCACTTATTACTGGTTTCAAGGGTCAGATTTTAAAATAATAATATGCAGTCCAAGAACAACGTAAGCAATAATAAATGTCATGTATTGTTACAGTTAACAATACCAAAATGTACAATACATAAGAAAGATGTAACCAGTTATGAACTGGTCCAAATTCCTAATTGCTCTTGAGGAGATTTTACTGGTAGCAGCGGGTATGTTGTCGGTCAAATCCGTTCTCAGGTTGAATCCGTTTTTACCAAGGTTAAATTGGTGATCCTCATTTGATTAAAGCAGCTATCAACCCCACAAAAATGACTGTAAACACCTTTACCTTCCCTCAAGCACTGTCTTACCCTTCTCAACACATCTTTATGTTTTAGATCATCCTATTAGTTTTTGTATTCATACACTTGTCAACATTACAACATGGCAAGGGATCAAAGAACTGTACTATGCATTTACCAGTTCTCGAACTCTGGCCCTCCAGATCTATAGTCCTGTGTCTTCACCACTACACTACAACGACGAACATGCTCAACACACCAGACTTCTCATCATTATTTAGTTTCCTATAATAAGTCAATTGATATCCACGTATAATAACCAAAACTGATCCTAACCTGACCCTAATTTTTTCTCTAGGCTTAATTTCGGTTCCAAGAAAGTTTCTTCCATTCATCTGAGTATGTATTCAACCTACAGTAGGTAAAATGAAGATCACCAATTCAACTCGGGTAAAAGCGGATTCAACCTGAAAACAGATTTTACCAGCAACAGGTACACTTCACTTAAGGAAACTTTAACCTTTCTGTCAGAATCAACGAAAAAGTCTTAAAATTCACCCTATCCAAAGATGACGTTTTTACCATTTAGATGTTTCTTTTTACTAACACTGTTCTTATGATGGAAAGGGAGAGTAAAATTCCTGACCTGTCCAAGTTCCTGCATAGCTTCCTCCAAGGAAGATTTCTCCTTTTCAAGCTTCTGGATCTGAGGAATTATAAAGATCACCTTGAAATGATGCATTCTACATAAAACAGTGCAAAAAAAAACAGTGCTGAATAACAAGCTGAAAATATAAAGTCAAAAACAAATTGCCACAAGCAAAAAACAAAGTGAACCTTCTCTTGTAGTAGCTGTTGCTCTTGGACTTGTTTGCTACACAATTCCTGCAAAAAATAATAGGACTTAAATTAATTAGAAAATTAACAGACTTCAAGACTGGAAACTCTAAAAGCAATACCTTCAGAGGGCCACGTGAAGCTGAGAACCTCCTCAAACCCCCAAGATACATCTTTCAACCACTCAAAAAATGTACAAGTGTGCATGATTGTGACCCATAATTCTCACAGAGGTATGTGAGTTATTTCAGGGAAGTGGTATATAAGTGATTTATTTCAACTACGAGTACGAGTTTTCCGTTCTGAGCAAGTGCACTTCGAAAAATATTGGACGAAAAACCTTATGCACATGCTTAGTACAGAAAAATCTAAATAGTAGTGGCCCTCGTCCCCCAATCTAAAGGTCCCGGGGAGTCCTGGGGAGTTAAGGTGGTTTAGCGGTTATCAACCGTGCACTCCCACCTCTGTGACCCAGGTTCAATCCTGGCCTCGGGTCGTATGTGGGCTGAGTTTCAGTCGATCAATCTGACTCTGAGGGTTTTTCTCGGGGTACTCCAGTTTTTCTCCTTCATCAAAATCGACTCTCAGTCAATTACATCCGGCTGCGGGCGGATACCCTTGATAGGGATAACCTCTGGTATCCTTCCCTTTCATTGAATTAAATGAATAAAGTTGGTATTATTATTATTATTATTGTCCCTATTATTGAACCCCTGGGTACCTGAAAGGCAGTCCATCATATTTTCACTCGTTAACACTGACTGGGTAGAAACTGAATAAAATGACTTTTCAATTGAGAGTGAATAGCCATCATCCAGTGTAGAAAACTGCAGAAAAGATTACCTCTTTATCAGTTAATTTTTCTTTGATATTCTTCAGTGTATCCATTAACTCTGATATCTGGTTTTTGTAAGAGCTCTCTAACTCAGACATCTTTGACTCCAAAACTTGCTAAACACAAAAAGAAAAGGAATTTACATGTATCAATCCCTCTAGATCCACGTATTTAAGACATCAAAGTCGCAAGAAAAATAGTTCATCAGCATGCAAAAAAGGGGAATTCATATAAGCACTAACCTTTTGCTGTTGGTGTTGCTCTAAAGCATTTGCTAACTGGTCAGTCTTTTCTTTCAATGACTATAAAAGGATTTAACATCCCATGCAAAGTAAGTAGTACTTTTGCAGTAAGTGATACAGTACAGCCCAAAAATAATGCACGCACAAGAACTTCTTTTTGCGTCCGCAAGCCAGGCAACTTCTTGCGGCTAATTGCGGGTCAGTTGCTCTTGAGTCCTGAAAACACAAGAACTTCTTTGCAGTTGCATGCTTAAAGCGCAAGAACTTCTTTGCCGTAACACTTTGCGGAATTCGCGGAAACGCAAAGTGAAATGAGAGACACAGGCGAGTTGCAGCTAAAAATATAATTGTTAAGAATAACTTTAACCCTTAACCCTAACTAAGCCGATATATACAGTGCAGCTCAAAGATAAGCCAACTTCGCATACACTGTATGAAGTAATCTTATTCAAAACAGGGTCCATCTAAAAAGAAAACTCTGACAGTAGAGGTAAATTTCCACAAGGAACAGTTGAAGTTGTCTACTGAACAATACAAGTTCAAGTAAATAAAATGAAAAGTGAAACACATACATCTATTATCGAGTAGAAAATATACTTACTAATTTAACAGCTGCCAATTGTTCTTTTAGTGATATAATCTCTTTGCCTGCTTCTTGGGTAGCTGATTCCTGGTTAGCCAATAATTTTTCCTGGTTACAAACAAAAAAGGAACAAAATAAATTATATTCCTTCTCAGTTCTTTGCTTTAAAAGGACTAAACAATAATTAATTACTCCTCTTAAAGTTACATCTGGGGTAAATAGTATGAAGCAAAGTTATTGACAATAAATTTGACATTTACTTGTGAAAATACATTGTTCGTGGTTAGTCTTATGAAGCTCGTTTCATCTCGACCAAGGGACTCATCAGAGACCTTTCTGCTTGGCAAACTTGTTGGGCATCATGCCCCAAAGTTACTGAACTCATTAAATGTAAAGGCATTAGATTTGTTGAAAACTCATGACCCTGATTCGAAAAACTCAGTCCAGCCTATCACATTCAAAGGGGGAGAGAAACAAATGTTCACTGAACACTATTGTAGAACACATGCAAAAGGCAAACCAGAGAACAATACACGGAACTCATACATGTATGATATTCTACATGTTTCTTCAGGTCTCTCCAGAATAATGACCAGATACAAAACACAAAAAGCTTGCCCATGACAGAAACAATAGGTGACTCACCTTCTCCTCCAACAATGTACTGGTAGAAGTCAGGTTCAACAGAAGTCGTTCCTTCTCTGTTTCCAATGATTTAACTTGCATAGACAATTTTTCTTTTGCCTACAAATTGATGAATAATGTTTCTTTAAAAAGTAAAAAGTAAAAATATTTTCTGTTTTAGAGTCATCACAGAGACAAAAGAGTGTGTCCACAACTTCAGTGAGTTTATACAGTCATGTACCTGTTGCATTTCCACTTGTAACGACAGGGATTCCTTTTCCTTCTTGTCTAAAGCTTTCTGTGCATCTTCTATCTGTTTTTCAAGTGTCATTTTCTCAGAGGATTTTTCTTGTTGCAGCAAAGTCATCACTTCAACCTACACGAATGACAAACTTCTGTTAGTTACATATACAACTATACTATTACATGTATAAGCTATTGACCCCTGGGAGTGAGACTTCACAGATTTCACTCTGTCGCAAGACAATTTTACTCGTCAACTGGGGGCATTCTATGGAGTTTGAGGTGTTAATGGGTTAGAGGTGTAATGTGCCTGCAAGAAAAATGATAGTCAAGACCAGTTGCTTGGCAATGGGTGAAAAGACAGCTGAAAATCAGAGTCCAAGGCAGGATTCACAACTATGACCTCTGTAACATCAGTGGGATGCTCTACCCATTGAGCTACATGTACAAGAACTCCTGTGATACTCCTTCCCACAGGTGCCTTACACCTGTCTGGAAAGTCAAAATAATGTTATGTGTGGTTAAAAAATTACACACCTTTCCTTTTATTTCCCCTTCCAATTGTGCACATCTCTTTGCTTGGGTTTCGATTTCCATCTCTGATGCCTTTATCTGAAGTTCGAGATTAGACTGCTTTTCCCTGAAGCCATCATTATCGTCTTTGAGCTTAAAAAGGGTAAAATGTATTCACCAGAAACAGTTACTAATTAAAACCTTTCCAGCATCCAGTTTGTTGTTAAAACAGTAAAAGTGAAGAACAGTTCCCAAAAGATACAGTTGGCCAACAGTCAGCCGACTGTTGGTCGTCTGTTGGCCAACTGTTGGTTGTTTGTCGGCTGACAGTTGGCTGACAGTTTTCGTTATGTTGCAGACTGAAGTGTCAGCCGACAGTCGGCCGTCTGTTGGTAACCTGTCAGTGACCTGTCAGCAATCTGTCGGTAAGTCGTGTTCTGTAATGATCGCAAACACTTACTTATTTTATCGCTTCAACGACTACGTTGAAAGGGAAAAATAGGGCAAAACCCCACAGTAGAGAGTTTACCCAGTACTTCAAATTAAGTGCCCCACTTACACACAACCTCTCCTACAGTACTTATCTACCAGTATGTAAAGGATTGGGTTTAGGGCAAACTTTGATAGCCCTTATCTGCAGAACAGTGATTTATCTAGTGGATAACACTATCCATCTCTTGAACAACCAAGGCCAAGAATTTTGCGCATGAAGACAATGAATGAGATGCACACCGATTTTGATAAAAATCAGTCCAACTCATTTAGGTTAGGGTCATTTTAACTGTTTATGCTTACTTAAGGAGTAATGCTAGATGGCCACATTAATGTTGATGTGCATCCCTAATTAGCTATACATTCCTGAGCAATCTATAATCTATACTATTACCCACTTTTAACAGACAGTATAGCCGACTCGACTTTGTGGCATGCTTTAAGTCAAAAGATATGATAACCTCATATCCCATAGCCCTCAAATTTAGGTAGTGCTCGAAGAGGTACTACCATGTATATTATATATTTACCTTTGCATTTTGTTGCTGAATAGCACTCAGCTCTTGAAGCTTTTCCTGTAAAGTCTCCTGTGAAACTCGTACTTGCTCATCCAACACAGATTTTTCAGCAGCCTTGGCAGCTTCAAGGGCAACAAGACTTTCATTCTGCGATTAGAATGTCAAAGAAAAACAATATTAACATATTTGTAATGTCTGGACAAGAAAGTACAAAGTGGTTTAATAAATAATTAGCAATACAATACACTAGGCATTTACATAAACTGACTTAATTGTTCTCCCACGAGACCAATGACTCAAAGCATAAAATTATATGATATTACAACAAATAGTAGACGACATATATAATGGCACAGAAGTCATGCAGCAGTTACAATCTTGTAGAAATTACAGTACCAGTAAGAAAGAATAAGCAATCACAATGTCCCAAGAGCTGTTTCAGCACATAAAATATGTTGAAGTAGTGGATTTTGCCAATTGAAGTGAACAATTTTCGACACTTATCAAAATCAGAGTGAATCCAATAGGGTGTATTTCTAGACATATCTCTCAGAAATTACTTAATTTTGGTAATGGTAACAAATCCAATCCCACCAACAAATCGGCCGACACATCACCATCCCCCCACTACCATACCCCTATTTTTATTCCATAAGATGCTTTCAAGAGGTTACATCACTACTCCAAAGGGTATTAAAAACTGCTGTTGTGACATAAAATATCCTCCAACTTACTTTCTCCTTGAGTTCCTTTTTTAACTCTTCTAATTGTTGTGAAGAACTGCTACAAAGCGATGTAAGATCCCTGACGGAATTTTCCAGTTTAACAGAATGGTCTTTTGCTCTGGCCAACTCTTCTTCAACCTGTGTGGTGTATCAATATAAAATGAGGCAATTAGTTGCAACACCTGTGTGTAACAGCAATACTCAAAGACTTTAACAGGAGTTAAATAAACAAAGAAGATAAATAGGTAATCAATGCCTCACATTACATATCGACCAAGCCATTCATTTTCCTTATTTAATTTCGGAAGTTCCTTTACCTTTACCCTCTTTCCATCAGTGCTCCGTTTTAAGGGTATTTAAAGCTACCTGAAGCTAGACAGAATGGAAAGAAGTCGAAGCAAGGATGTGGGTCACTAGGGATTGAATTCAGGACCTCTTGCACAGATGGCTGCACACTAACCAACAGTGCAATCCTTACTCTCCTAACAAAATGATTTTAAACCAACCAAAGATGCTTAGATGTAGCTTGTCCAATCAATTTGTTAATGGGTCCTCAATCGCCCAGAATGTTATCTCACTTACAGGATACTACATGTAGTTTATTCTGAGAACCTTCCTTTTTCACCTCTTGTTCTAAAGTCTATGTGAATAGTCAGTCACAAACGATTAGTGTTTGACCCTTTGCCATTTTCCCTCTGCTAACCACCAGACCTTATTCTGCTCCTTGTACATTTCTTCAATCTTCGTTGAATGTTCCTGTGCTTGAGTTTGAAGTGACGTTTCCACTTGCCCCAGCCGCACTTGGCAGCTCTCCTATAATTTGAAGATAAGAGATCAGTTTCTACTTCTTTCACATCCATAATTCTAGAATTACATCTGTTTACCTTTTCTAGCTTTAGTTGATTAATAACAGTTTCAGTTCCACCACCAGCTTCAATCTTAAAATGAAGAAAAAATATATATAGATAATGTCAAACACCATTTTGGGATATCTTGCAAGTTATTAAACAAATTATTAATGTTTTTCAACAACTCAGAAAATTATAGTGTGATCCTTTGGTTAGTGTGCTTGACTCCAGATCAAGTGGTCCGTGGTCGGGTCCTGGCCGGGGACATTGTGTTGTGTTCTTGGGCAAGACACTTCACTCTCATGGTGCCTCTCTCCACCCAGGACCCGGTTGTTCAAAAGCCGATTAACGCTAATCCTAGATTTAAAATTAAGCAAGGAGTTTATTTCTCTACTCCCAAATGCTGTTCAACACTGATATTCAACAAAACTTTAAAATAGAAGAAGTCAATCTTGAAAAACAAAAATAAGCAAAAGAAACTTTCACCAAAAAGTTGAAAACATGAAACAAAAGTTTACCCTAATCCTGGATTAAGTTAATCGGCTTTCGAACAACCGAGTCCAGGTGTATAAATGGGTAGCAGCGAATCTAATGCTGGGGGTAACACTGCGATGGACTGGAATCCCATCCAGAGGGGAGTAGAAATACTAGTCGCTTCATGCTACAGAAACCGGAGATATGTGCCGGCCTGATGGGCTTTCTAGGCTCGTAGCAGACTTTTTTTTTAGTTTTTGAGTACTTAGTCAAGGATACAATATAACTAGTATAATAAGTTACAAAGTGTGTGCCTTGAACCTTTGCAATAAGATCTGTTCGTTCCTCTTCAAATCTGGCAACATCTTCCTTCTTTTGTTGGAGATTACTTTCAAGATCTTTAACCAATGATTCTCTGTTCAACACAATAATAGAGGTAAAAACAATTAAAAATAGCGGTGACTGTATTGTGGTAATAATTATTAATTGGACCTAGTCATAACACAGAAGAAACTTAATCAGTAAACATATTAGGATCGATTGACCAGCCGTTTTGAGCGCCCACGTTCCTCTGCGCACATCAAGGCTGGATCACTGTTCCAGCCTATCGTATTTTCCACCAATCAGAAAGTCGCCTGCCTGCCAAGTACAAAATACAATTGGCTGAATACAAAATATAATTGCGACAGGTGCTACGTCATGGACAAACGACGCAGACCACACTCCCAAAACCGCTGGAGATTGAGCCTATAAACATCTAGCAAAACAACATTCACAAAGTCATCATCAGGAACTCCTTTGTAACCTTCATGGACGTGTCACGATACCACTGAAAAGGAAACGAATGGAAGAACCAAGGAAAATAACCACTATGTGTATTTCTTTTCATTCCAGTCAGATGCACAATCTGCATAATTAGTTTTTCCATTCATTTACATGACAAAGGTGTCTAATAACTCCAAAATGTTACAGTTTTGAAGACTTTACAGTTTTGAAGAGTTTTGCAAAAATAAAGTTTCATAGTTCAAAAAAAGAATTTATATTAGACATGAACACATCTCCATTTAAATGTGTTCCTCTCCATTTAAATTTGTACTTTTTTGAGCCCTTGTTTTTCATGGTATATTCTGCTTGTTATCCAATAAGAAGGCCTTATTTTAATGATAATTTATCTCTTGGCCACACTCTAACCTATTTTGAGATTGCCTCTGTTCCTCTTCTAACTGGTTTTGCAAGCTTCGCACTTGTTGATTAGAATTTTCCCTGAGTGTGACCTGTAAAATAATAAAAATTTAAAAACCTTGAATTTTTCATATTTAGGGTGAATTCACTTCAGAGAAGAACCCCTCTCTAGTCAGTGCTTCCTGACATGTTGGTCTCAATCCCACCTCTGCTAAGTACCTGTAGATGTAGGTCTTTACTGGCTGATGAGGTTATCCCTCTAGGGTATCCCTCTAGCACCTTTTCGACTGTCTTATTCACCCCATCCTGTGTTAAAAGAACTTGAAGCAGACTATTTATCCCATCGGTTGACAACCTGAACCACGGCATAGAGCCTATTAAGCTATCCCTGGAGGGACTTTTAGTCTATGACAAGTTCAACTGCAGCATTTTGTTGGTTTTCTGTTATGTAATGTTCCTCAGTAAATGCTTTATTTTTGTGACTGAAAGAATATGCATGTTGGTGAAAACAGTTGATTGTGGGCCAATATTTCACCAACAGGTCACCCTGGTTTACAAAAATTAATCCTCTTATTGGGGTTGCTCTTGTTAACCAAATCTTGGTATAACTCTTGAGCCATCACTTTTGGCAAGTGATTTTGTAACAGGACTGCCTTAAATACTGGTCATCCACACCCACCTTGGCAACCTTACCCCCCCCCCCCCCCCCACCCTTTCCACCACCAAAAAAAGAAAAAACACACAAGACTATTCTTTATTTTTTCCCATTGTACAAACCTCAGAATCTAGCTTGCTTTTTGTTTCTTCAAGTTGCTTTTGCAGATATTCAATAAAAGTTTCCTTTTCTTTAAGGACCACATTAACCTGAAAGAAAAATGCAGAGTGGCAGGATTCTTTAACATTTGTAACACAATATTACAGCAATGGCTATATTTAAAGAAAGGATATATTTATAAAAATCTCTGTTGCTATTACTGGGGTAAACCTACAGAGATGTACCATTAAGTACAGTACTCAATTTATCCAGGAGGCCTTCCTCTATGAGAGCCCCTCTTGCAAGATCTGCCCACTGA
>NC_090889.1:27041393-27071393 GCF_036669925.1 Montipora capricornis
ACTTCTTAAAAACACTTGTACAATCAATACGACCACTACATATCCGAAACCGAGTGGCGTACTTTTTGTATGTAACACAAATGGTCATATTGAGCAATGACATCACAATTCCCATCTTTCTTCCCACCCTTTTTTGTTTTTATTAAATTTAATACCCACTATTTGAATTGAAAGTAGTAGTATTTGTATTTGAAACCTGCTTTTCAATCTCTACCATGTACAATTTTATTGCCCACATCAGGAAATGAAAATTACATCTTAGCTTGAAGATATGAATTTTATGTTCTCATGGATTGTTCTTGCCACTCAGACATAAAATTTATATCTTCTTGCCACCGCCATCTTATGTTTCACTGTCATAGGATGTGACTGAACCGAACGAGAAAGAGAAATAATGATATTAACATTAACTGGCCTCTCTTTGATGAACCTTAGAATACATGTCATTTTCTCCTCACTTTTTCTTACCTTCAGCCTTCTTATTTCTTCACTGCTCACTTGATGTTGTTTTTTCTCCTCTTCCAAAGATGCTTTAAGTCCAGCATTTTCTGTTGCCTATAACAAGACATGCTATTAAACCATAATTTTTTTATTATTTTCGTCCCTTAAAAAACTATTTTAAGTTACTTTACACCAATGCCCAAGGTTCAAGTTTCCAATTTCCCTTCAGCATAACTCATACAGCCTTGTTCTACATTATTTAAGCACAGAAATACTCTTTTAATTATGTGATACATTGAAATACAACAAGTACAGGATACTAATTTTGTACAGCAGGTACAAAACAGAGGTCACAGGCCATAAGTCATTGTTTTACCAATACAGAAAGTACGGTTAGGTTTTATGAATGTTTAGGATACTTTCTGTAAAACAATGACCTGTGACCTGTGTTTTGCACCTGCAGCAATTTTGTATAAGGATCTACAATTGTCACCTTATACGTTGTATGCAGCTAGCTGTAGTTGGTTATTAATTATTCCGAAAATTAATGGAACATAACTAATATTATAGATTTGGCCATAGCCTAAAAGTGGAGCTACCGGGTTATTTATTCTTACAATAAGTTACCTAGCTTGAGCCTGTGATCCGACTGAAACCCAGTACCTGGTCAGCGGTCAACTTCCAAAAAACAGGTGACCTCAATGAGCTTTAAACTTGAGCCCACAATATCAGGTCACATGATACCTTGTCTTGACTGGTGTCAATTGACCATAACATGGACATCCAATAACAAAGATGTACGTTGTAAACTAGCCAGAGTACGTGCCATGTTGGGCACAAGTATACAAGAATTTATTATTATTAAGTTTCGGTGACTTACAATTTTTTTTTGTTTTGTCAAAACTCCAGTGTCAAACACAGCTGGCCATGTAACCTCCGACCCAAAAACGAGGGTTGCACCACAGAGTTTCACATTGGCATACATGGAGTAGTGAACATATAGTTTCAAGTTGCTCAGCCCAAAGGAGTCCATTACAAATTATGTAACTTGAACTTTCAGCAGTTCATAATGCAGTATGTTATATGGTTTGTTATTCACATAAAACAATGAAAATTATTTACTCTCACAGTTGTGACATGCTTCACTATTCTGGGCATCCATTCTCATTTCAAAATGAGCTGTATTATGGGTTGGTGAAGAAAACATATCAAGAAAGGAGGCAATCACCAGTTCTGATGTGCGTTGAGCTAAATTCATCTGCTCACTTTGGCTTCCAGTCTGAGCTTCCAATGCTCTGGCAAGCTCTACTTTCAGTTGAGCATACTCCGCCATAGCTGTACAAGGAAAACAAAAAATAATAATGAATTTGGTTTTACATACCATCATCAATGTTATTCAGTTTTATTGATGATTATTATATACATGACTAAGATGTTGTACTTTAGGAAAACAGAAGTGATCCTTGTACTAAAGTCCAGGCAATTTATTAAACAATTGTGATTTTTATAGACACCTGAAAAAGTCTGGAGGCTTTAACCTAGCCTGCGTGGCAGGCCGTAGAAAGGAGCGCCGGCCTGCCACGCAGGCTAGCTTTAACCTGCCATGCCAGTGCAATGGTCTACTAGGTAAGTTATGAAGCAAATCAGTTGGGAGTAGGTCAATTTGTTGGGCTCATGTGTTCCCACTATTAAAGGAATTATGAATGAAAGAACTGTGTGTTTGAAGAACAAATTGACCTAGCTGCTCCCAACTGAATGGCTTCATAGCACCGCACTGGCATTGCAGAGTTCATGGGTTCGAATCTCCTTGAAGCTGCCTGAATTTTTTCGCCTTTCATCTTATATCACCCACATCTCTTATTTCATGTGATGGCCAGCACTAGGATCACTACAGTACGTCAATCTAAGGGATTTGGTCTCACTAAATTAACACTGACCCAGGCCTGCTTTGAACAAGCAAGGACTGAAAAATTAGATTTACACAGTATCAAAGGAAAAGTCGCAAATTTGAATAATGCTGCCTTTTTACAGCTTTGCACACCTTTGACGCCCATCAAATGCATTTTTGAAATGCCCTAAATTGCATGGGTCTTCAAGTGGTACAGGCCTCTCTTTCAAGCAAAACCATGTCTTTTAAAAGCGTCAAAAGACTGAATGTTTGACTTAACTGAATGGTAAAGTCAATATCACATTAATTTGACTTATCCTCGCAGAACATTCAAAAGAGCAGTAAATCAAATTTTTCTGTCCTATGAAGTTGGCCTTTTATGAATAGTATCAACCCACTTTAACACAAATCCTTTTTGCTGTTGTTTGACTTACTTACATTTAACACTGTTCTCTTTCTCTGCCATGACTTTTTGGTCAGATTCCTTCTCTAAATCTTGCTTCTCCTAAAGAAGAGACCATTTTGAAACCACTGTATTTTATATAATTATGAAAGCCAAAAACAAATTACAGAACAGGAAAGGCAGTAGCAGTATGGCAATGTTCTCTCAGGCTCATAAAGTCAAATAGCAGACAGCGCTATCAGCAGTTCTGTGTACCAACAAGACCAGCAGGTTGGCTCAGACTAATGTGCAGTAGGTTGTGGGTAATTGAAGAACAGCCAGATCAACACCCAGGACTTTTAAGAATCTGAGGAGAAAGTGCTGCCTTTGTAATTACATCCATCAATGGTCCATCAATCTATAATTATTATTACATCCATCAATAACTTCCACATCTTCTTTGATCAGAACTATAAACCTTAGGTCTCATCTCATAAACACTGTAGTATGTTAAAGAACCTACACACTATTTGCAAAGAGTAGGGCATAAAGTTCCCTGAGTTGTGTTGAGAGAACACTATCAGTAAATTCTTGGAACTTTGCTCTATTTTTGACCAACTGAAACTGAAACAAATAAGGAAAGAAAGACAGACACCTGTATCAGGAATAATGGAATCCACCATAGAGGCACTTAGCCTCCCCAAAAAATTTTGCAGGCGTTGTTATATTTCATGTCTGTCATTTGTTCTGTGGTTCTACATGTATACCGGTAATTAAAATCTTCATTTTTATGTGTTGACTATGCTTGTAATAATTTTATTGCATTGCTGATGTCCTACATGTCGACTTCAGTCTCCCCAATCTTAAATCCATTCCTATGCTGATGGAAACAGCAATGGAGAGAACGATTAAATAAGCATGACACCTGTTAAGAATGTTCCCAGCATAACTAACCAAGACTGCAATTAGCTTTCAAGCAGATCGTAAAGGCAGTTCTCGAAATTAGCAGTCGTCCAGTGGTCCCAAATGACCAGAACGTTTACCAGGCGACTAGTTTTTGCTAAAATAAAAAGTTTGGTTTCCCGAACAAAAAACAATGCACAACCTAGCCAAAGATAGAAAATAAATTACATAAGCAGCACCCAACTCACTTGTCAGTTTTCTATTGTCAATGTCTGATAGTAGTGTGACTTAAATAATAATTGATTTGTCACAGCTGAGCATTTCCCTGTGTTTTGAATATCTGTAGCTTTTGCAGAACACTGTCAGATAGGAAAATGTATGAAAATGCTAAACTTAAACCTAGACTTCCACAAAAACCAAAGGCACTATGGGATACTCAAACTCCAATGCCATGTGATAGCATCTCAGCACAGTGTGCATTTAAACGTAGGGGGTTTCCCAATGGGCAACCAAGCATTCATCAGGACAACCAGATTTACGGGTTTAGTTGCCCAGCTTTTGAAACAGACACAACCTTGAACTTTTTTTTAATTTCAAAAGTTTATTTGTAATTTCCAGTAAAAAACAATCTCGGTTTTTATTGGCTCTTTGTGAATTTCTGGAAATGCGATCAAGCACAACTAATTTAGGGGTGTTCGTCAATTCAACAGGCCTCACTGACAGGCATTTTTTTCTCGCCTCTCCACCCTTTCCCCCGCCCCTTGTCTCAATCCTCTACCGGCTGTGTGCTTTTAAAATGGCAGCCCATTACAAACTTTAGACCTTGAACAAGTGTCCACCTGCCAAAAAACGCCTGCTCTGCAGGTTAAAATCATCTCTTAAATTGCACTTATCACAAACCTTTTCCAGTAAGCAGTTCTTTTCTTCCAAATCAACTTTTTCCTTGGTTATCTTGTCAACTTCTTCCTTCAAAGCAGCACAGTACCATTTCTCCTCCTAAAAAACATTAGTTAAATTGTTCTGGTAAAAAGATCTTACTGATCTTTAAAGGTCTTAAAAGATCTCAATGAAGATCAACAAAATCCAAGATTTTAGTAGTTCATGGGTCCCAGCAAAACTGAATCCAACACTTGAGGTCCTATTACTTAAAAAGAAGGTGCTACCTTTGTCTTGATTAGTTAGACTTGTTAGTCATCACGGACAAGAATAATAAACAGTTGACCCCATCTAACAATACTTACTATTAATTTTTGGTAATTTGCTTTTGATCCACACCTGAAATTAAGTCACAATCTGGCTTGGATCAAGAGCTGCCAAGCACTCCATCAATTTAAATAGGTGTGGTTCCAGTTGCATGGAGCATTGATTGGTGAAATCTTGGATTGACCATCCCTTGGACGCATGACAAAGGCATAAATGTTGTGGTTCAATTTTTTTCCTGGTTCAAAAATTTTCAAACCAGTTCAATTCTGATTTTCCTTGGTTTCAGATTATGATAATAAAATACTACACAAAGAGAAATTAAAATTGAGCTGGTCTGAAAAATCTTAAACCAAGAAAAAAATTTTGAACCACAGCATAACACACAAAAATTCAAACCTTCAAAGATGCATTCAACTCATTAAGTTCTTGCTGTAAGTATAAAATCTCCTGTGTTTTATCTTCCAGTTCTTTAAGCTGGTTAGATAACAGTGAAACTTCGGACTCTTTCCTTGGTGCTGGAAGCTCTTCATCAAAAGACAAAAGGGAGCCATGTTTTTCACTCCATATCTTTGTGGTGTCCGCAGGTAAACTCTGGGATAAAGGAGCAACTGTTGGCATCTGTAGAACAACAAATTACAATATCTAAGAAGGCTACAGGTGGAAGTAAAAATAAAAATAATTGCTTGAGATGCAGCACATTGTAACTGTATAGAAAGCTTATAGCAATGCTAATGGTATGAAATGACTCAAAGCCATTATACGTTATTGCATGACAAAATATATATATTGAGTAACAATTTTAAAAGGATCACATAGTGTTGCATAGGAAAACCATAAAGAACGTACCAACAGACAATTCCATCATCATCGTCATCATCATCATCAAAATCATTTAACTACCTGGGTTTGTATGTGTGTGACTATGAACAACTGAAGTCCTTGTGATGGTTGCCTGTGATGTTGGTTGGTTGTAGGTAAGTGTAGATCTGTGCAGTTTTAAATGACATGGGATTTTAAAATTATCTTTTTTTCAAAACTTGCTGAAGTACGATCCCGTGTGTGAGAATAGTCTTGAGAAGGACTATTTTTTTACACTGACTGAAAGCATAACCAGTTTGTGGTTCACTTGACAGCTTCTTGAGACCAAGTAACAACTTAAAGACATGGTGTTCAGGAAAAACAACAGAAATATGGAATTCATCAAATGAAACAGTGACAGCAACAATGTAACCAACATGTCCAAAAAAAACAAGAAATATGTCATCACCCTGACATTACCTTATATACGAGGGACCTGCAAAAGCATTGAATGTATTTTACAGCCTTGACAATGGCTTACCACAGATGTAGCATCATCTTCAATTTGAGATTCGTGCTGCTGATCAAAATGGCTTTGTAACTCTCCTGGACTGTTGAAAGTTTCCATGCACAAGGGACAGATAAATGCCTTAAGAGAAGTACAAGAAATCATCAGTACCTCCAAAATACCAGTACCAGATCGAGACAAGGGGTCCCAGAGGCCCAGGCCTCGCCATTTTGCAACAAAAGTAGACGCTCTCACAGGTAAGGTGCTGGCAATAAGCACAGCTTGGAACAGGCCTTCATGGCCCCTATACCATCAAGGTCTGGACGAGTTGCTCCCACATACAGTATTGACAATAGGACAATACCATTTCATGGTGACATTCTTCATATCTACTTGCTTAAATTAAAAACCATTTGGACCAAGTTAATCATTTAGACCAGGAGGTAAAAAGTTAAACTTACTCCACTTGAAGGAAATTGCTTGACATGTACTGTTTCAAAGTGACCTTGAAGATCTTCTGGTGAGCTAAAGGAAATCATGCACACTGGGCATATAAATCCCTAAAATCACAGAAAATAGTCCCTTATTTCTTACCTTATCAATATATTTTAATTATGCTGTTCTCTACACAAATATAATTAGACAGCAATTGAAGAGAAAAATGGCACCTGGCTGTGGACCAGCACAAAGAAATTCTAAGCATTTTGCAGCACCATAACCATAACCCAAACTCTTCCCTTGTAAACAGAAATATTCAAGTTTTTGTTCCAAATTTGATGACACTATAAATGGTTATTAATAAAATCAAACCACTTAATCAAAAACTTCTTCAAAAGTATTGGAGTGATAAAATTGGCAAACGTTCAAGCTGGTATTCACTGATGACAAAACCAATGCATGAAAACTCAAAGGCGTCTTTATCAGTGGCAGATCCAGACAAAGGCTAAGGAGGGGGCTCGCTAGCTCGCATGGTTTTTGGTGTTGTTGTCTGCAAAAAGTGCAAGACATGTTGAAAGGGCTTTACTTTTAACATCCAAAAGTAAGGGGGGTCCCGGGCTCTTCGGACCCCTCCCCTGGATCCATCACTGGTTTTTATTTTTATTAAGACAATAGGCATAAATTTATAACAAGCTCATGCATGTGTGTATGTTGCTTGTGCTTATGTTTGTGTTGTTAGTCAAAAACACCTTTATGTATAGTGGGTAAATCATAAAGACCGCCACTGAGCTGTTGCCATGGTTACCAAATAGCTGTAGGGATTAACTTTTATTTTTTCTAGAGAAAAACTTGTTCACTTCCAGTGTACTTGAGAATAGTCTAGTATGAGTACTTCCTGGGTTTCAGCTCATACTATCTGCCTCTTCTTATTTAAGTGCACAAATACATGTGATTTTGTTTATTTCAGAGAGGAAGTAACTATGCGAGAGTTGTAGAGGATGATCACCATGGATGTCACTTAGGGTTAGGTGTCTTTAACAGCTGATGAACTTAACAAGTATCAAATGAATGAAGGGGTAGTTTCTAAAGAAACTGTGGTGCTGCGTCGGTGGGGAAGTAATATACAAAAATTTGGTTTTATCAACGGAGTTGATAATGTAAATTGGCCACCGTACAGAGATTCTAAAAGCTGACGTTTCGAGCGTTAGCCCTTCGTCAGAGTGAATCACAAATACATGTGATACTAGAGTCAAGTCTGAATTTCATGATTAATTTTGTCCAAAATAATAATGATTTTGTCATTTATCTTCTTCCTAAAACTATCCTTGATATACTTCGTCTTCAAAAAAAGTCTACAATCTCTGGATCAAGAGAAATAAAAAAAAAACATTCTTTATTACTCTGAAAGGCCTTACAAATTAGCAAAAGTACTTTTTTTTTTTTAACTGAAAGCCACTGACGCTGATCAAAAGAAATAAATTACTGTCATTGTTTCAGCAAATCGCAAAGTGCATAACAAAAAAAAAGAAAAAAAAAACAATTGGGATGATATGGTGCTAATAAAAACCAGAGCGTGATATTAGATTGCGTGAGTGTAAAGTTGTAAGATTATCATCCACGTAACACATGTGTTTTACAACACTGAAGCGTGAAACTTGTTTGACATGTTAATTAGAAAGTGCTAATTACACTGTACACTCACGGAGGTTTCGGTGAGCAATTGTTGTTGATTTTCCCTTGTTGGACTCTCAGGTTGCTGAGCAGGTAAAAATAAATTTGCAACATTAGTGAACAATTAACTTTCAGTGATTTACGATGTCGTGACATGTATTTCGCGGGCAAATATACGATCGAAAACTGCTTAATACCACCTGTTCGGTTTCCTTCTTTCTATCACGCCAGCGCTTAAACATCTTGAACCTCCTCTTTTAAAGGATAAACTGATACCACTTATTCGACTTTACAAGTAATAACGAAATTTTCCTGCAGACCGATCGTGTTGTGGGCGAAACGGTAGGTAGCGGATGTTATGGTAAACCGCTGATAACGGAGCTTGAAGGCGTTAAATTTTCGGGGGGTACCACCCCTGAATGGTAATTGCACAAAGTTACGTATCTACTTCTCTTTTATCAACGTTTTATCAACTTTATTGGTGACTTTACTCGATTGTACCGCAATGTGATGGTGGTTTAACATTCCGTTGAGAAGTTTGTTAACTTTTGTTTCTATTTAGGACATTTATAAGGAATACAGATGGGCACATGGAGGGTGCTCCGTGAGATTTAAAGCAGCTCGGGCAAACGTACGGGGCTTTGAACATTCGGGATTTTCATTTCAGCGTGTGCCAAGTTCCCGGACGTTGATTTCACTGAAGCTCGAAATTCGAAATTTTGTGTACATTTTTTCCGACCGGAAGTAAAACTTAAAATAGATGGAAGAAGATAGAATGACCAACCAGGATGAATTTAATGTTTCTTTGCAACCCGAAGCTACATGCACTGTAGACGCAAAGGCACTCGAAGAAAATGGCGAGGATCTTGACTTTGCATTTTCGGCGGAAACTCAAGTATCTTCTCTTTCCGATCTAGGTAAGAGAGCTTTTAACATTCATCAACGAAAGAAGCATAAGAATAACGTTTTTCGCGGATCATCTTCCTTTTGGGGAAATAATTGTTGACAACAAAAGTCAATGGATATGTTCGCGTGCCTTCGAGATTCTCGCGGGATTTTACCCGCGTTACAAATCTGTCATAAGAATAAAAATATATATAAATTAAAAAATAAATAAATAGAAAGGTTTTAGTTCTCTCCTCTGTTTCTTAATCTCTATTGGGAAGTTGACTTTGTGAATCGTGTTTTAGGCACACAGTGAAATTGTTTTATGTCTGAAATTTATATTACGGCTTATCACATAAATAATTAAAATTAACATTAATATTGGTTATTATCACTTTGTAGGTAGGAACAATGTTGAGATCCAGCTTTGACTCTCACGTTGTTTGTAAAGAAACCGAAGGAAGCTATATACCCCTGGAAAGCTAATAAAGTGTAAGATTGGCAAATGCCTTTAACTTTCACATTTTATTTCAGAAAGAGAGGGCAAGCACTCAAACATGAAACTTACCTTGTCTGCTCCACTAAATTAATAACCTTTGCATAAAACGGACATCTAAACAAACTGCACTAAAGTCTATATCGCTCAGGAGATAATACGCCAGCAAACTATGTGAGGCTTTTTCCATACTGTAATTGGTTCTTGAGAAAATCCATCGTAAAGTTAGCTAACATAATTTTTTGGTATGCATGCCACGCACTTGGAAGCCACGGGAAAGCTATTCAGAATTTTGAAAATGCCTCACATCCTTTGTTAGCTTATTATCTCACGAATGGTATAGCACAGTTTGTTTGGATGTCAGTGTTAACGCAACAGTTATTAACTCAGCAGAGCAGACTGGGTAAGTTTTATGTTTGAGCGCTTGTGCTCACTTTCTGAGATAAGAAATGTGAGAGGTAAAGGTATTTTCAAATACTATATTTCATTAGCTTTCTAGTGGTATAGTTTCCTTGGGTTGCTTTAAAAACAATGCAAACAAGAGTGATATTCCAAAAGACACCCCTGAAGGTTGACAGTAGCCATAAACTAGACAGCAAGATCAGAGTCAAAGGACTTTTAGACTTTTGCAATAAATGTCGGTTTCAAGGTCCCTATTATTAATTATTATTAAATAGTAGACTTCAAAATAAAAGTCAGCTTTACCTTCTTTGGAGAAACTGTAGGCTAATAATGTATCCTGTTGTTATTTAATATTTCACAGCACTATTATTATTATTATTATTATTATTATTATTATTATTATTATTATTATCATCATTATTATTTGATGATTGTTTTGTAGCTGGAGTCAAAAGAAAACATGATGAAAAAACAGATGATCAAGTTAGCAAGCATATTCACCTGGATCCAGAGTCATCAGATGGCTTTGCTGACCTTGCAACATTGGTAAACATGTCCTCTGCAGTGTCTCTTGCTGTTTCCCAGGTTAGCAGTCTTCTTAAAGGAAAAGAAACATTGGATTATTTTATTCTCTGCTGTCCTGGACAAAAATTGTTGAGACCTTTTAAACCTCTATTTCTGACGGCTCTGAAAACAATTTTGCAAGACACCTGGGTTATTTGAGGTTCTTCCTGAACAACATTCACTTGTCTTGACACAGCCATATTCATATTGTGAAGTATCTTGTCCTTATTAGAGACGAATATTTTATAATTCGAGGAGAGACCACTGTCCTGGCATGCAAAAGGTTCTCTTCTGGTTCTCTCCGTGGCTCAAAAACATTGCATGCTTAAGTTCTCTATTAGTTTGGGTGCAGGGAGGGTTAGGGTTTAGGGTTTGCCTTCTTTTCAAGTTATGATCCAAAAGTTTGAAAAGAAGAATACCCTGTCATTTAAGTGCATGATGGAATGAGAATAGCACTTATTTATATTCTACCTTGTTTATCATAAGACTGCCATCAAATACAAAAACAAGTGGTCCAAAGTTTCTGAATTCAGTTACCCTACTGTTACTCCATTAGCTATTTAAATATCTAGTGCCAAGATGATCTTCCTGCATGACTTTTTTATCTTTTATCTTATCAATAGTGTTTTTATTCTCCAGTGATGTATGCCTTTGGGTGGGTTACTTGTATTTGCTTTGGATTCTAGTTGGCTTTCTTTCTTTTGTGCATCTTTTATGACTGACTGATCAGATGTAACAAATTACTTAAAACACAATGCTTTAGGATTTACAATGATTGTACATGTATGCAATTTTTGCCAGGATGTGAATTCCCAAACATTCAGTAACAGCAGTCAAATCACTGCACTCTCTCAAGAGACTACAACTGCAACATTAAGTTTATCAGCCGCTGTAGCTGCCCTTGCAGCGGGACAGCTGACTCAAGAATCGCCAATCATTCCTGCATCTCAACCTGCAGTGCCCAGCGACAATAATAACTCTGTCAATCAAGCTTGGTTTACTACTAAAGAGGATAAAGATAGTCTTCATGGCAAAGGTAATGTGAGATTTTAAAAATTAATCGAAATTGAAAATCTGGTAGTTTTTTAGTACACTGTCAACACTGTTTCTTTAACCCAAACAAGGACCTTTCCTTTCTTGTCGTAAAAGTTGGTCTTGTTAAAAGAGAAAATTGAACCTACTGTTTTGATAAAGTTATGTAGGTGAGCAATATTGTAATATAGACTTGCTAGGCTGAAGAAAAGCACAATAGCATATTGTTCCCATAATTAGGAATCGAAAAAGGTGAGACTATATACACTACCAGATTATTTATAGATAGGTAAGCCACCAGATTCCTCTTGATTAAGACCTTTTAATCTTCCTCCTGATTAATTAAAGACCAAGCTTATTCTGTTGATGTTGAGCATGAATAGTATGATTGGTGAATCAATGAATTTGCACCAGCAAATTTTGGTCAAATTGAAGTTGTCTACAGTAATAATGTTATCGAGTTTACTGGATTTTCTAGTTATAGTAACTTCTGGTTTTGCTGTTGTAATAGTCCTTAACAATAATATATACGTAGATAATCATAATTACGTGCATCATGTTTTGCAAGGGGTCAAGTGGAGACAAGGCATGTGGTCTAAAGAGGAAAATGACAGACTGAGGGAGAATATACTTGAATACTGCAAGGTACTGGTAATATCATATTATCGTTGATCATTTTTAACCAAAACACTTGATAGCTTGCTTGATCATTTTTCAAGTCTTCTTGTTATGTAACAGTTCTTGACCCTTGCACAATAGTACCACATCAAAATTTGAAATTGGGAAAAAGACTGTAGTTTCTGGACATCCCAAAAACACCGAATAGAGAGATATTTAAAAATACACATATGCAACCGGCCAGTTTTAAAGAACCATTGTTCTTAATCTGTGTTTTGCACAAGATGACAGTGGAGGACTCAATAACACTTTGTAGTGCTTAGGGTCATATCTGGACTAAATTGTTGTTCAGAGCAAAGATTATGGTCACAAGGAACACTGAACTACTCAAGACAGGATAATTGCTGCTGGTTTATCCTGTTCTTTTCCTTTATTATACTTTTGCACTAAATTCTCATCCTCTGTTTTATTTAATATCTTTTCAGGTCAACAACATCCCAGATCCTAATATCATAATATTTGAAATGACCAAGGATGATCGAAAAGACTTTTACAGAACAATCGGTAAATGCGATGTTGACTTTTGGAGGTCTGAGAACAAGGACAACTCCATTGCCAATTTGCTTCATCTGTGACAAGAAACTTTGTTCTGTATTATCTCCGTTAACCTAATTGTCTAAAATTAGTACCTTTTACCAACTGATTAAGTTAAACCTTCAGATTAACTGACATCTCAGTTTATAGGGGTGCTGTGCTATGTTCATTTGCTTCTTTCTATGGAAACCAGGTTGAATTCTGGCATGTAGGACTCTTTAGGAGTCAAGCAACTTATTAGTTAATTCCTTGACCGTACTGATTGGTGTACATTTGTAAAATGTAGTTTTGTGATGTGTGACTACAACATACATGTAATACAGTACACATGCATAATTATATATAAACACGTCAACTTCCATTGCATAGAAATCCAAGTGTCATAACAGAATTTGAATTTAAAAGACTCTTAGGTGATTAGAGTATATTTATTGTTGTTTTTATTGTAGCCAAAGGGATTAGGCGTCCATTATTTGCCATCTACCGCCGTGTGCTCAGAATGTATGACAGAAGAAATTATGTGGGAAAATATTCTTTGGAAGAAGTACAGCAGTTGAAATCTTTGAAAGAAAAACATGGCAATGACTGGGCCACAATTGGTGCTGCTATGGGACGCAGTGCCTCATCTGTGAAGGACAGATTCAGACTAATGAGGGACCACTGTCATTCAGGTATGTCTCATATGCATGCTGTTACAGATTTTTTGGCCAAGTTGTCAAAGCAAGGTTGCTGCTAAGGTTTAAGTCAACAAGGGTGGAACCAAATAGCCCTAGCTACACTGTACAGCAGCTACCAACTTGGGATGGAAATTATGACGATGCCTTCTTTTGTCAGCACATTTTACACCATGAAGAAAGTGGTCAAAAGAAAATGTTTGTCTCCTTCTTGAAAAAGGAACATTATTATTATTATTCCTTTGCAGGGAAGTGGACAGCTGAAGAGGAACAGAGACTTTCAAGTGCAGTCCATGAGCTCAGCAGCGAAAATTCAAGTGATTACATTACAGCAGGAATATCATGGGCATCTGTGGCAGAGAGGGTTGGCACAAGATCAGAGAAACAATGCCGGTCAAAATGGTATTAATGCTATTTTCATGCTTGCAGACTATGTTCAGAGGCATTATAGGAATTTCATCTTGTCATGTGTGAACAGCTTGGAAAACCTTTCATTTTCTTGGATTTAAATAGATCCGAAAATAGCTCTTTTTATGCTAAGAAACATTCAAGCTTTGAGTAGTTAACCTCAGTTAGTGACGATCATGCCCTGATTGCAAAGAATAAATAGGAACAGGCAGAAATTAGAAAACTCCTGTGAGCTTGTGAACGTAAGTGTGTGCAGTCCATACTTACCTAATAAAAAAACGTTTAAATTAAAGTGTACATTCTATAAGACATGCAGTGGTTGTTTGAATATTGTAATCAACTCATGCAGCCTTAAGCAAGGTGTGCATGTCACAAAATTATAGAAAAAAGAACCTCCAATATGGTAGCGCTTCTTATCATAAGCATGAATTAGTATGGTTGGTTGGCCAGCATAATATTTCAACAAAGCAGAGTTTTCCCTACTGCTTTATTGATTCTCTTTTTAACAGACATTGGTTGTCTGATCACTCTTCATTTTCAGAAATCACAGTTATAACTTAATTATTGCATGAAATTGTGTAAAATACAGCAGTTTGTTGTACTTTTGGTGCAAGATCCTTAGCTCTGACAGAAATATGCAAATGTCTGACGATGTTTTAAAGAGAAACTTTAATGTTTTGGCTCTTGATGGATTTTTCAGCCCCTTTGATGTAATAATAGCGACCTTCAGATTGGATTATGAGGTGACAATAATACAAGTAGGAGTTCTCAGTTATGAACGTGTACACGCATTTCGAAAATTTCCATTCTTTAAACCAAATGCGCGCACTCGTAGTCGACCTCGTACTCCAATCTGAAAGTAGCTATTACATCATCCCTGAAGAAGACACTAGACAGGAGGGTAATTGTGAAGAAGAGCTCCCCTCCACCAACAATAGGCCGACAGCTTTATTTACGTTTTGCTAAAAATATACCTGCTTGTAGGCCATCTGATGGATGACAGTCGCCCGACGGTTGGCCGGTGAAGGGAAGCTGATCTTCACAATTACCGACAGGAGTGTCAAATGTTTTGGTCTTGAACAATTATTGTAACCCATGCCCAAGAGCTCAAGATTCTTGAGAATTAGTGATAGATCACAAGTATTTAGTAGCAAGAGACTAACTGTTTCTTGTACCATTCAGGCTAAATTACTTAAACTGGAAAGAGAAGGGAGGACAAGAATGGACAAAGCAAGATGAAATTCAACTTATTACAAGGTGATGCAAATGAAATATCCATCTTGGGCATCTATTGAAAAATACACCACACACAAGGGAAATTTAAATGTTTTACCTGCATCTACATCTACACTTAGCAAGGGTTGTGTATCACTCCAAAACAAATAGAAATCATCATCATTATCATTATCAATATCACAGTTTAGTAATAAAGATAAAACATGACTACTGACAGCAGCTTGAAGTAGTTCCGGAGTCTCCATTTGTCTTATGTTTCTAATCATCAACTGTTCTTGTGAAAAGAACTTGGTAATAGAAAAAAAGTAAAGGGGGGAAGAAACTGCCCAAAATGCCGAGCCTGTGCAGTAACTTGCGAGAGTTAGTCCCTTACAAGAGTTCCTAACAATAGTAATTGACTGACATTGTTCAGATAAAAGGTGGCTTATGTAGGTGGGCAGAAAGAGGGTATGACAGCCACTGTACTACTGACATTTGCTAAATTTTAAGAAACAGTGTTTGTTGTAATCATCAGAATCCAGGAATTGAATCTCCAAGATGAAAACGACATTGATTGGCAAGTTATGGCGAATAATTGGGCCAGGTAGGATAATATGGTATTTAGTATCAGAAACTAAAATGGTGAAAAATAAAATGGCTTATGGTGATCAACTGGTTTTTTTTTCTCTGCTGGTAGACCAACAGGCTACCATTCAAGACTTGTGGGTTCAAACCTGAGCCAGTCAAACACCACAAAATGCTGCATTTGGGATGACTTTTGCAAATGATTACCTTTTTTATTTTTCTAGATTAGGACATCAAACTGTTGGCTCCATGGTTTTAGAATGTATACACTTTTTTTATATTTGAACTGTGGAAGGAAGGGAACTTTAATACATTAAATTTTCATATGGGCCCCATCTTGCATCATGTCAGTTACATGTAGTTGCTCCACTCTACTTTTCTCTTCCCTCCTCTTTTCAGTCCACTCCTCTTTGATTTGCTCTGCTCTGCTCTGCTCATGTGCCTGTTTTAGGCTTATAGTTTACTAATTTCCTAGGCCACTACAGTGGAAACTCCATTCAAGGGACACCTTCAGGTCCAGGGCAGTCTTCCCCCGAATAGAGGTTGGATTGCAGTCAAAGATTAGTTTGAACCTTTCTCCAAGGACCAAATTCTGTGTCCCCTTAGTAGAGGTGTCCCAAAGGAGAGGTTCCACTGTAGATTGTATTACTAATCAATTATATTATGTTTACATACAAAATAGTATTCAGTATTTTAAGGGAATGACTTTTTTTTCCTTTCAGTGTTCGCTCACCCCAGTGGCTTAGAAGCAAGTGGTGGGCATTGAAAAAACATGTTCCTGAAAGTGAAGCAACAACATTTGAAGGTAACAAGATGTATTGTTAAATGGGGATGCAGACATACCAGGGTTTACATTATGACACCATTTTTATGATCTTTAAATTTGACCTCAAGCTGTAAATACTTGAATCTACAGGTATATCTTCATATTTATATAACACATACATTGGAACACTCCGGAATAAAATTGAGAGACAAGAAGCTCGGTTTAAAGGGAGTCACCTTCCAAGGCTGCATATTGTACCCGGAGGAAGAGGAGCTCGGGTTAATCCAACTGAAACCATAACAAATTCTGGAATCTCTCATACCATTACAGGTACCTGTAATAATATTATACTCTGTCTTTCATTGTGCTTGTTTAGAGGGCAAGTTTACAAAATGTGGGCTCCACCATGCTACAGGTACATAACAGTTATACATAGTTTTACATACATACACACTTTATTTATGGAGGGTAACACTAAATAGCTAAAAACTAATAAACTTTTGGCCCTCAAAAATTAGAAAAAATACATAATTCAAATATCTAAAAACTATGCTATCAAATCTATAAATTCTAATAAATATAATAATATATAACTGACACCAACCATATGCTGTGTTGGTTAACACCATAGGCCTCCAATTTCAGCAATAATAAATTGTGGTCAACCATGTCTACGACTTTAGAGTAGTCAAGGAGTAGTACTCTACTCACTGTGTTGTTGTCTAAAATTAATAAGAGCTCATCACTGACTGTCGAGAATAAATCAAGTTGTTCACTTGTTATACTAACTGCAAACCAGAACATGTGCACTGTGATAAAACCATACACTGTTCATACAACAGTTTTATTCAAGAGTTACAACTAGCTGCCAGTAATAATATTAAAAATATTGTGTATCACAGGAGTTTAGAAGAAAACCTTGCTTTCTGGTTATCAAAATTACTGATCAAAGTAATAGATCTGATTCTGGTGTACGAGCATGACTGCATTATTTTTGTGAACATTTAGTTGTTAAGGGTTAGCATTAGGAGTGTGCAATTCATTATGCTGTGTACATGTTCTCTTTTGCAGTGACTAGTGATGGTAGAGTAACAAGAGATGATCATACATATCCCCTCAGTAGCAGTCACAACAGATTTGAAATGGTGCAAGTCAGTGCCCTAACTGCACAAGATATTTTTAACAGTCAGTCATCTGTGCAAGGGGCACCATCATATATCATTCAAGCACCTGCAGGACAGACGTACATAATACAACAACCAACAGGGAACCTGGTAAGACAGGCACACACTGAGGAGTTAACGGGAGCATCTGAGGATCTCAACACAAGTCAACATGACCAGGTAAAAATATTGATCCTTTCATGAGGTTTCAGAAAACCCCTCAAGGTCTCCTCTTGTAGATACCCAAAGGTTCAGTCTTTGTGCTCATGTTTGAACTGTTTTCACAGGAGGTTGTCATGACTACAGCTGTCCTTCAAGCACATC
Organism: Montipora capricornis; assembly: GCF_036669925.1. Taxonomy (NCBI): domain Eukaryota; kingdom Metazoa; phylum Cnidaria; class Anthozoa; order Scleractinia; family Acroporidae; genus Montipora; species Montipora capricornis. The sequence continues at coordinate 27,059,352 of NC_090889.1, forward strand.
ATGCAGTTCAAACCCTCCCAGCAGTTTCACCCGAGTTTACACAGGCAATAGTGCAGACTGATATCTCTGGGCCCATCACTGCATCTGAATTAGCAAATGCAGAGCTCACCCACTCAGACATCAGCAAATCTGTACCCGAGGATGAATTACAGGACAGTGAAGTTGTGCAGGATGATCTGCCTAATACTCTAGGTGATACTGTTGTGAACAGTGACACATTGGGTAGCCATGCAGATCTCACAGCTGATATTCAGATGGAAGGATCTAGTGAAAAGGGTGTGCCAGTTATAACACAATCAGGTGAGCTTTATGGAACTGAACTAATGCAGCCACGTCACCAGCTCAATGAAGTTATATACTACACACTAGCTTTCATTATATTTTCACATTTTTCACAGTAAATTATTTTATCTGCTCTAAAATCCACTTTAAATCCTTAAATAATATGGAGTCCTAAAGGATGGTCGGGTTTAGGCCCAAATTTAGAACAAAGAAAAGCTCAGTCTTCCTTTTGTATGATTTGCTTTCAGGTCCTGCAGCAATTGCTCAAACCTTAGATGGTGACCAGCTCCCACACTCTCCTGTTGTACATATGCATCAAATTAGCACACAAAACAGGGATGTTGACCCCCTTGTTCACGTGACTGTGATCTCAAGCATGGAAACGAGTCTATCATCAACTCTGTCACCTCCCTCTGGACTGACAATTTCCCAGCATGCTTTGTCAGGAAACAATAATTCAAATGACTTGTCTGTTAACGCCGTGGTACCTCAAGTCACTTTGCCAGACCAGATATTGCAGTCACAATCAGATGAACCTACGGTACTGTCTCCCACGGAAACAACAAATGTTATTATGGTAACTGAAAATTCAATGTCTGTTTCGTCCACATTGGAGCACACGGACACCTGGTTATCAAGTTAAATGATAAGGAAGCAGGGACACACAAAGAGAATTCAAAGAATTCTGAGAGAGAGAGACAGTCAGTAACTAAACATCACCTGGTTACGGCAGTGTGGTTCTCTGATTTATCGAATACACGATTCAGCTAATTGAAAAGAAAACAATAAAAGTATATTTATTCTTTTCTTATTTAAGTGTGGTAGCTTTCAAAGCTTGTCGACATTGTGATTGCAAGGTGGTTGACTCCAAGTCTGCCTGGTATTTGGTTGATCATAATCGGTTTAATTAAACCAGGAATATCATCATATCATATATCATTCTTTACTCTCGAACTTTAAAGTAGCTTGGTGTAGCTAATATCTCCGAGCATTTCCCTCCCAACCATGAATTACCACAACACCGGGACCTCCGTGCCATACTCTTTGAATGGCGTGTGGGTTCTTTTACGTCCCACAGGGTACTGAACATTAGGAAGACAACGGCTACCGCAACGACAACGCCACAAAGCAAGAATGTTATTGTTTAAAAAGGAAAAATAATCGTGCAGCCCGAATTTCCGTGCATTATTTGCCGTATTCCACAAAACAGCAAACGTGACATCATCACATGTTAGGTTTTGACGACAACGAGAGCATGTAACAATGGACCATTCGTTTTGAGTTTGCAAGACATGTTTCGATCGATCATCTTCAGTTGCCAGTGTTCATTACGGTGCGAATTTGAATTTTGTTAAAATTACCGTTAAAGGTTACTAAGTGCAAACAATCGAATAATGCGCGAGCCCGTGCGCGAGCAAATAGTGTATCAAAAGAACACCCATTCTCGTCACCAGAGCCTCGGGACAGAAGAGCTCTGGGGTCGAGATTGAAGAACACCTGAAGATGATCGATGATCGTTCGAAACTTTTCTTGCAAACTCAAAGTCGTTGTCCATTTTTTACGAATTCTAGTTTGTCTGCTTTTATCCTGACCATTTGGAAATACCATTCATTTTCTATTTTTTTACTTTAAAACCATTCGTAACCATTCAGTTACAGGATAGTTCGCCCGTATTGTACAATGTGAACAAGACTGAATAATCGCGAAATACTTGCAATACCGTTGTTCTTGTTCAAAGTCCCTAATTAAAGGGTTGTGAGACGGGACCTACAGTTTATGGTCCTTATCCGAGAAGACTACAGAGTCTAACCTTTTGCAGATGACAATACGAAGGCAGCACTTTCTATCCGATGGCTCAGTTGGTTGAGCACCGGGCTGTCACGCGGGGGTCGTGAGTTCAACTCCGGCCGGACCAACACTCAGGGTCTTTAAATAACTGAGGAGAAAGTGCTGCCGTTGTAACTACATCTGCACATGGTTAGACTTTCAAGTCTTCTCGAATAAGGACGATAAGCCGGAAGTCCCGTCTCACAGCTTTTGTTCATTAACTATGTGGGACGTTAAAGATCCCACACACACTATTCAAAAAGAGTAGGGCACGGAGTTCCCGGTGTTGTGATCTGACCTTTCCAGCTCGTGGTCGGCTTGGCAGGATTAGCTTGAAAGGCTCCTCCTGATCCTGTGTGAATGAGACCACAATTGTGTATAACAGCCAGAAGTCAGGCTACTTAGCCAAGTGCTGGAGCAAAAGGATTAAAGATTAAATATTAAAGGTCAGTTTTCCCAGCCGGAGTTTGACCCGCGACCTCCCGCACAAAAAAAAAATCCTCACAAATCTCGCATGAATCATTTTTTCTCAATTCTGACACAGTAATCAATTTTCTAGGCAGGTCTCGACTTAGTAGATGTACTATGCAACTACCGAAATGAAGATAAATTTGCCTGAAAATCTTGAAAGCAATCGAAAGCAAACCGCGTAAGTGGGTCTCATTTTCACCCAAGACTTCGTCGTTACAGGTGCCATTTTAAAGCGCGCAAAATAGGATAAATATTGTTAAAATATTCTTGAGTACGGTGAACGGATTTTGACTGGAAGGAAGTCGTTGTAGTTACTTAGCGGTGTCTTGACTGGAATTTAGAGTCTCTAATAAGACCTGGACGCGGACACAAAAGACCCAACCAAACCACATGATTTGATTCGAATATGGAAGTGAATGATTTGTCCTCTCTAGTCTCTCAAATAAACGCACGTGAAATTTTGTCAAAAGTAGGTAGACAGTCTCCAACGGTAAGAAGAGCTTGATGTAGCTAGTACCTCCGAGCATTCAGCCTGCCAACCATGATGCACCAAAGAGAACAAACCACATCAGCGGGAACTCAATGCCCTTCTCTTTGCGAACAGTGTGTGGGTTCTTTACGTCGGACAGGATTTATCATGGTGAGCATTGAACAGGGGCACCCAATGTCAAATTTCGAAAAATATCTTTTCGGAAGACGCTTTGAGATCTAGAATTTTCGAAACATTTGTTGTAAAATTCCTTGCTTGCCTGCCTGTCCTAGGATTTTCGAACATCTAAAGCATGGTATAATTGTCCATTTTTAACGGATTTTTACCCTAAAAAGGTCACCTATAATTTTCGGGAGCCTTTTTTCTGGCTGAAATTTTCGAAAAGGTAAGTTTTGATCTCTATAATTTTCGGATCACTACACATTCAGCTGGGAAATCCGAACAGATGAATAATTTATAGGGGATAAAAATATGCCTATATCTACCGGTTAAATTCTAAAATACGTTTAACAATGCTACGTTTAAGATGTTTTGAACTATATTCTCGTTGGGTGCCCCTGATTGAAGCGTTGTGAGAAGGGCCTTATCCAAGCATAGGGAGCCCACACAAACAGTGTGTCTGTTTGTATGTTCGAGATATAAAGAAATGTATGGAAAATATTGAAGAGTCCTAATATAGTAAACTTACATCGAGAAATGACTATGTTAAAGCTCAAAATAACCTCAGTTGTTGTGTATTGTCATTTCTGCGGCTGAAAATTGTGAATTTGAGCGATTTGGTGGGTTTTCCCTTGACTGTTACTACACGTCCTTAGAAGGAGACAAGGGTGGAAAGCTCATTTTCGACCGCTCCAGCGTCAAGCCGATTTTCACCCAGAAATTAGAATCGCCCGTCTTTCAAATCGAACACCAGATAAACTGAAAGGTTGACGCTTCTTCTCGTGCCATTCAATCGAAGATCCATTCAAAATCCAAGCGCTAACCGCCAAATAATTTTCGAGAAATGCAGCTTTCGAAGCGACCAGCATCCGCGGCCGGGATTTCGTGTGCCAAGGAGCAACCGTCACGCTGTTTGCTCCACACTGATTGGATGTTGCTAAACAATGCATCCAATCAGTGTGGAGCAAAGCAACCTTGGCACACGAAATCCCGGCCGCGGATGCTGGTCGCTTCGAAAGCTGCATTTCTCGAAAATTATTTGGCGGTTAGCGCTTGGATTTTGAATGGATCTTCGATTGAATGGCACGAGAAGAAGCGTCAACCTTTCAGTTTATCTGGTGTTCGATTTGAAAGACGGGCGATTCTAATTTCTGGGTGAAAATCGGCTTGACGCTGGAGCGGTCGAAAATGAGCTTTCCACCCTTGTCTCCTTCTAAGGACGTGTAGTAACAGTCAAGGGAAAACCCACCAAATCGCTCAAATTCACAATTTTCAGCCGCAGAAATGACAATACACAACAACTGAGGTTATTTTGAGCTTTAACATAGTCATTTCTCGATGTAAGTTTACTATATTAGGACTCTTCAATATTTTCCATACATTTCTTTATATCTCGAACATACAAACAGACACACTGTTTGTGTGGGCTCCCTATGATCCAAGATGCCATTTCAAAGACAACACTTTCTCCCCAGTAAAGACAGTGTGTGTTGGTCCGGACGGAGTCGAACTCACGATCTCCTCCCGAATGGCATCCCGGTGCTTAACCAACTGAGCCACCAGTCCGCGGTGAAGGAAACTGTAGAAAACTAGGAAACTGTAGACACCTTCCCTTGATTAAAGTAAAATGTAACCTGCAAGACCATACAAGATGTGACGTTCGACTGAAACACTGTTTTGGATGTTGATGTTCTGTGATGAAATTCCAAGAACACCGATTGTTGGTTAATCGAGCCATACCCATGGGTAAACCTAAGCGCATGACATGTTGCGGTTTGGCTCTGGCAGGATATCTCACAAGTATCCTTAAGTGTCAAAAATTGAACCAATGTCCCTTGTTTGCTCCATAGGGAGCCCACACAAACAGTGTGTCTGTTTGTATGTTCGAGATATAAAGAAATGTATGGAAAATATTGAAGAGTCCTAATATAGTAAACTTACATCGAGAAATGACTATGTTAAAGCTCAAAATAACCTCAGTTGTTGTGTATTGTCATTTCTGCGGCTGAAAATTGTGAATTTGAGCGATTTGGTGGGTTTTCCCTTGACTGTTACTACACGTCCTTAGAAGGAGACAAGGGTGGAAAGCTCATTTTCGACCGCTCCAGCGTCAAGCCGATTTTCACCCAGAAATTAGAATCGCCCGTCTTTCAAATCGAACACCAGATAAACTGAAAGGTTGACGCTTCTTCTCGTGCCATTCAATCGAAGATCCATTCAAAATCCAAGCGCTAACCGCCAAATAATTTTCGAGAAATGCAGCTTTCGAAGCGACCAGCATCCGCGGCCGGGATTTCGTGTGCCAAGGTTGCTTTGCTCCACACTGATTGGATGCATTGTTTAGCAACATCCAATCAGTGTGGAGCAAACAGCGTGACGGTTGCTCCTTGGCACATGAAATCCCGGCCGCGGATGCTGGTCGCTTCGAAAGCTGCATTTCTCGAAAATTATTTGGCGGTTAGCGCTTGGATTTTGAATGGATCTTCGATTGAATGGCACGAGAAGAAGCGTCAACCTTTCAGTTTATCTGGTGTTCGATTTGAAAGACGGGCGATTCTAATTTCTGGGTGAAAATCGGCTTGACGCTGGAGCGGTCGAAAATGAGCTTTCCACCCTTGTCTCCTTCTAAGGACGTGTAGTAACAGTCAAGGGAAAACCCACCAAATCGCTCAAATTCACAATTTTCAGCCGCAGAAATGACAATACACAACAACTGAGGTTATTTTGAGCTTTAACATAGTCATTTCTCGATGTAAGTTTACTATATTAGGACTCTTCAATATTTTCCATACATTTCTTTATATCTCGAACATACAAACAGACACACTGTTTGTGTGGGCTCCCTATGGTTTGCTCATGGGGTCAACCGCCAGTACAGGCCACGTGGAAGACGTTGATCCGCTTGTGTGTTTGAACGTGTCTCAGGCGCTGATAAGGTCCTTTGACCGGAATGTAGAAAATACTATTATTGCGCTCAAGACCTTTTTCGGGTTTTGTGAGAATCATGTTTTTAAGGGCAGGAACAAGGGCTCTTTCAGAGTAGCATCTACATAAACACTTAGCATGAGCCTAGTGTAAATGATACTCATCAAGTGACCTTTGATTAAAATGTCAAAGTTAAAACACGTTATAAATTAATAAGGAAATGTGTATAAAAATGCCTCGATATGTTGCACAACAGAGGGTTTCTAGGAATGTCTTGGTTTTTTAACCAACTAGCATCAAAACCAGATGTAAGTATTGCTGTTTATCTATACTGGACTGTTATCTATTGAATCTTAACCTGAGCTATCATCACTGTGCAACTATTATTGTATAATACCCCTACAAATTATTAATATAAGTTGCTTTAGCATCGACCTTCGAGGTACATGGGAATCGTTTGATTTTGAAAGTTGCACTCATAAAACTGTTCAGTTGACTTAAACTGAAATCTTCACCAGAACCGGCTGAGTGATCTACACTTTCCGTATGAAGTATGAGTGGGTTGTCATTGATATTTCTCCATAAATTCTACATGATTTAACCCTTATTCACAAATCTAACAGTTATGCAAAAGGGCGACCATCACGCAAGATATAATTAATAAAATTAATGAATAAATATATCCTACAATAGGCCCATTTAAGAATAAGATTCGATAGTAAAAAGAATTTCTGGGTAAGACTTACAAAAGGAATATTTACATATCTACAAATAAAAAACCGGACTGCCAGAATTCACTGAATCCATGTCAAAATCACAGCAAAATGTAGAAGTAATCACGGCATCTGTATTTCGTAGGTACCCTGATCTTTGAAATCAAATGGACGAAGGAACCTCATCTGTTGCTGCGCAGAAGCAATGCAATGGCAGTTATCAGAAACAACGCGACAGGAAGCAAGATGGTGAGCGGCAACCCCAACACGGATCACATCCTCTTTCTTCTTATCACGAATTTTACTTGGCTATTTGTTGTGGTCTGCATTGTACTATTCTTCTATTATCACTGGCAAGTTTGTCGATTTATCACGGCATCGCGACATGGACCTTTATGTAACAGTTTTCCCACAAATTATCATCCAGGCAAGAGGGCACGAAAAGATGGAAGATAAGACTATTTATGACGGAAAGAGGAATGGGGGTCATTTTTGTCTTTTTATTTTCTATTTTTGGAAAATCTGAAACATATCCCATTGCTATGCAATTAATTTAAAATGGATCCATTGCTATGCAATGTACCAAACTGGAATTTTATAGTGACTGCAAAATTCTCGCGCGTTCATTGGTTAATTTTATATTGTCGATAAGCGGACAGACACATAAATTTATAATTTATGCGAGGATTACGCGATTGCGACTTTGATAATGTTATGACGAAATTCATGATACGCATGAAAAACTGACATCAATTTTCTTAAATCGGATATGACATTCCGGGAACTCAATTAGAGAAGCCATGGTGGCAATAATGTCGTGATCACGTACATCAGCCGATAATAATAATAATAATAATAATAATAATGATGATGATGATGATGATAACAACAACAATAATTAATAATATCAAATAATAATAACAATAATAATCAACATCATCATAATGTAAGGATAATTGTAGTCATTAATTAATAAATCATTTAACTCCCTGAGGAAGTCGGGCCGTGCCTGACGAAATACTGGTAAAACAAAAAATGTATTTGTCCTCACAGCCATTCAACCAGCCTTGAATTATTATTTTGTTTTTAGTCATCATATTATTTCCAGGTTAGATCTCCCAAGATCCGGCACTTCTACCTTGTTCAGCTGGCCCTTGCATAAAAAAATTGTCTACAATAAATGACAATACAAAAAAAGGCAGAGTCGTACGCGAATTTCTCGGGTTGCAGGGATGGTGCAGTGGTGAGAGCACTCACCCCCCACCAATGTGGCCCGAGGGGAAGGAGGGGAAAACCGGAATTGAGAACCAACGGACTCAACCCACCCACCGACTCTGGGAATCGAACCAGGGCCACACTGGTGGAAGGCGAGTGCTCTCACCACTGCGCCACCCCTGCTCCCTCAGGAGGCTAGTCCGTCGCAAGTATACCCGCAGCAGTATGTCGTTTGCACCCGTTTTATGCACCTGGTTGGATAGAGACAGTGCAAGTTTCTTGCTTCGGTTTGAGAGCGCGCCAAAGTGCGGAATTTCCTCTTATGGTAATGAGTTTTACTTTTGAAAAGAACATCACGTGACAGTCTCCACGCCGAGACTCGCTTTGAAAATGAGGCCGAATGAAATTTTGGAATTGGTCTATTTAAAGAAGAGTATGGGATTATGAAGACTGTCGCCCGAACCGAAGTGAATCATGAATAAAATGAATTTTCTTTCTCACAAAAATAAGTTTGTTGGCTACGAAAACAACATGGTGACCCTGGTTGTTAGAGTTCGGCGCGCTAACTTTTCGTTACGCTTAGAGCGGTTTTCAATTCAGTGTCGAAAGTAATTAGCGAATTGCTTTGGTTTTGTATTACTTCACTTAGCGATTAGTTCAAAGTTCTCGCGCCATTTTTTCCACCAATCACAAGTGAAACCAAAACCATTCGTGGCTCGCGCGTGCACATTTTCCCGCGTTCTGTGTCGGCTACGTGTAATAACTTCGAGTTTGGATTGGTTTACTGGATTGTCTCCGTCCTTTTTGATTGGCCAAAGTGATTACTTTGGTTTTGGCTTTACGAAACTCGATTGAAACTCGCTCTATCTAATTACTTGCATTTCAAGGGTAACCATATTTGCGCTGACCACTACACGGCAGTAACACCATTTATTATTCCACTATCACGCCATTTTACCATATTTGATCAAGAGAACACGCAAAATATGTCACTCGTCATTTCGTTTACATGTTAAACCATCGAATAAGCTGTACGTATTTTCATTTTGGATATATTAAATTGGGTTTTAATGACAATGAGCAGTGAAATAAATACTCCAAAACAAACATAATACGCTGAAAAAACAACTGAAGGAGACAACCAGTCGGCAACTTTGGAACTAACTGATAGAACGGTGTGAAATGTCAGGAAAGTGGGCGGTCTTGTGGTATTTCATTTGCATATTCGTCGAGTTAAAAATAAAGCCTTAACACACGGATTTAAAACACAGGCTTGAAATATTCGATCTAATAGTTGATGACTCAGGCACAAAATCGACAGACTCGATAATAAACAAGGAATAACAAACTCGATGAACTAACGGGTTGCACTAGTTTCTAACCTTTTCCGGTTCTCTTACTTGAGGCTCTCAGTTTAAGAGGTGGCTATGGAAAGGAGGATGCGCACGCATCCACTGGGAATGGTATTTTACGTCATAAAAAGAAAAATCTGTTGAGGTTTCGGTGTTTCGGTGAGAATTGAAACGGGAAGTGTGAGTCATTAAGGCTAAAAGTGTGGCATCCAACTAGCCCTCCGGAGGTAATTTAAATTAGGCATTTCAAATTATCAGAGCCGTATCCTTTATTGTTGTATTTGAAGTCATTTATTTAATTTTCGTCTACCAACTTTTAGCTGACAACGATCAACTTCTGGCAAATGCGCTAAAAAAGTAATCTTGTATGCGCTTACTGAAAGGTCCACTAAGTATCAGATACATTTTAGTCTAAAAAAGCGAACTCGTTCATTTAATTTTTTCTCCAAAAATTTATTCTTTGCCTTGAACTAAAAAACGCCGAAAAGAAAATTCACCAGGATTTGACGATCCCCTAAAAGATGATGAACTACGAGAAATGATTTGTTACTTATATACCCAATTTAGTGAATTTTAGCATACGAAGACAATCGCTATACTTTTTTAGGCTGTGCATATTACAGGTATACGCTTCGCTAAAAATTGGAGTGCGTGAAAAAAAGAGGGTAATATAATGAAGATATCAAGTGAAGCTATGGATCCTCGCAATATGGACGCAAATATAAGAATTACGTGAGACTTTGAGGACTTCAACTGGATTTGAACCCGTGACCTCTCGATACCGGTGCGACGCTCTAACCAACTGAGCATTGAAGCCACTGACATTGGGAGCTGGTCATTTGTGGGTTTTAATGTTCCTGTGATGAATGAATCAACAATGAAATGATATATGAAATGAATCATAGATTGAAATGCGGATATGAAATCAAGTGAAGCTATGATCCTCGCAGTTATGGATAATAAAGATAACATATAATTATTTGAAGTGAAATAAAGAAAGCGTTTTCAGTCGCACTGTCGTCGTTGTCCTTATTTTGAATCCAATATAGGAGCAGCGATGGAGCGCCTCCCACCAAGGTGGCCCCGGTTCGATTCCGGACTCGTGAACGTACGTAGGTTAAAGGGCCTACCTTCAACCGCCGGGCTTTTCCACCGTTTGCATCTGATTGGATGAATTTCAGAATTGGTGGGATTTTTACACAGCTGTTTCGGGAAAGGTTGTCCAAAAGAAGCGTAAGAGCGTTCGCGACAATGCCGCGAGGTAGTATGGGAGATATTCAATAAAATATATTCAACTTGTAGTGAAGATGCCACGACCGTCCAGTGAAGACCTACAGCATTGCTGTCATATATTCGTTGACTCAAACTGGCAGTTTACCAAAACGCCTTTCGGCATTGTCGCGTACGCTTTAATGCTCCTTTTGGACAACCCTTCTCGGTGCAACTGGAGCTGAATCTTTCTTGTTATCGCCAAAGCGCTTTGGCTGTTAACTTCAGCACTTGACTTTTTTTGTGGGGTAAGGGGGGGGGGGGGGGGGGAAGGATCTCTTCTTTTGGATATTTAGAAGCGGGTTTTACCGTACCTCCACCATAATTCATAATATGGACACAATCCAAAACTCACACCTCCTCCAATATTTCAAAGTGAAGGCTGATTTTAAGCGTGATGATGAAAGAAAGGAGAGCATGTTTGACGGTGCGAAGCAAGGTTTAAATAATAGCACATCGTGTCATGATTTCCGTGGGTAAATAAAAACTGCTTTCTACGTTTCAGATTTTTAAGTCAAAGCGAAATAAGACTTCAATACGGATTTTTATAAGGTAACTTTAGGATTCCACTTTTGAGAAAAAAAGAAGCAATTAGATCTGTCCCAACAACTTTTCAAAATTAAAATGCACGCGCACACAAGATTGACTTCTAAATATGACGTCATTATCGTCACAATCGCATACTGATCACTCAGAGTGTGGTGGATAAAACTTCCAAACAATCGGTACATTTGTTAGTAGATTATTGAGAAAACATAGCGAAGACTTTAAAGCAACGACACCGATGGATTCTAGCCATTCGAGAGGTACGGTTATTTTGCATCCCGAGGTTGATTACTGAGCGCAATTCAAGTAAAAAACATAAAAAAAAAGAAAATCACTTTTTAAGCTGGCACCGGGAATGAAGAAATGTAACTATGGGACATCATACAAGAGATTGAAAGCGTTCGAAATAAGCTGTCGGAATATCACAGCATTCATTTCTTAAATCAGTATCAAAATATCTATACATGTTTTATTATTGAGAAAAAGAGGAAGTATTGCATATAGTCTAAATCTCAGCAAATTTGATAAAATTGGTGTTAAAAACGCCTGGAGAAGCCTATAGAAATGATTACCAAAAACCCAAAAACATAATACAAGTTAGAGTCTCTTGTAAGGAAACTGTTTAAATGTCCGGCAGAAGCGTAATTATGTAAGTTTTCACGCGTTTCAAATTTGTTGGTCATGTAATATAAACTTCAAGAAGAAGATAGCTCAAGTCAGACCAGAAAATTACTTTCGTCTCCAAACCCAAAGCCTGAGACTTAAATAAACGAGAAACTACATCCTTAGGCTA